>NC_135434.1:27869151-28041651 GCF_051991255.1 Vanacampus margaritifer
AAAAATTGTGTGGGCTTACAGATTGTGGTCTCTCTGAGCCACAGTAGTGTGTGTGCTTCTAAATCCATGCGCTTTGGCAGCATTCTATGCTATAGCGACATCTAGTGGTCACTTTATTACACACTACCTAAAGAGGTAGTGACAGTGGTCACGGAAATAGCTTGAATCTGGCAAAAGTCAAAATCAATAAAATGTAATGAAATTAACCAATGAAAATCAGATGTTGCTTCAGCATAATTATTTAAAAAAACAAACTCATGAAACAGGCCTAGACAAAAATGATGGTAACACCCTAGAAAAGATTGCAAATAATTTGACCATAGGGCCATATGTTCAACCAAGGTGTCCTATAATTAGCATTAAAGGTGTCTTCAAGCTTATAATCAGTCAGTCTGCCTATTTAAAGGATGACAAATAGGGGTGTGCTAAAAAAAATCGACACGGAAATACATTGTTGCGGGCCTCATTACAATATTTGTATCAATACACAGGCATCAGAATCGATACTGCTCGTTAACTTTAAATAGGCAGTTAAAGCAAGGTTGCTTGCGCAGGAACAACAGCCTCTAAAGTGTCGCTGATGCACTAGCAACAAGTGTGGTGTGTGTGTTGAGGGGGGGGGGGGCAGTCTTAACAAGCAGTCTTTGATGTCAATTGACTTCAATTAGTCCATGTCGCATGAAGCAGCGGAGTGGGGGAGCAGACGAAAGGGCCATGAGTGACTTGGGTGTTTAGTTTGCATTGTAGCCTCCTTATTATTATTTTTTTTAAATTGTATGTGTGAAGCCTGTTTAAAAAATAGCCCATCAGTGATTGGATACTGTGTCTTGCTAAGAAAAATTAAAACAGGATGAATAAACATTTATTTACTTATAAACTAAATACCAAATGTTCTATATTTTGTATATTATATTTCTATATAAGCACATTTTAGAGCTGTAATTTTAATACTTTGATATACTCATATTGGCTCATGCCTATTCATACATTTTTCCGGTGTGTCTGTGAAAGCTGCTCCTTGCTCTGCAGTGCGTGCACATTTAGAGCAGGCATGCCGCTTGGTGGTTAACCAGAAGAGCTGCTAACAAAAACATTTTTGCCATCCAGCATAATGGACATATCATTTAGGTGTACTGTACATATGACTGTTACACTAAAAATGCAAATAAATCGATGTAAAATATTGGGATATATATCACCTTGAAGATCATGTATTGGGATACATATGTATCGTGACCTGTATCATATTGTGATTGTTTTAAATGAACATCAGTGGTAGGAGCTGGAGAACACACCCTTCCAACCTAGGAAAACTGGAGCAGTTTGCTCATTTATAGTGTGCCAAAGTACGTTAAAGGGGTTGGTAGTAACGAGTTACATTTACTCAGTTACATTCACTTGAGTAACTTTTTGAAAATGTTTTACTTCTAAGAGTAGTTTTACCACACCATACTTTTTACTTTTACTTCAGTAGATGTGTGAAGAAGAAATGCTACTCTACATTGGGCTCACTGGAGTCATTACCCGCCCCCCCATTCATGTATGAGATTTACCGTATTTTCACGTAAGCGCTCCGCTTGACTGACTGTGTGGGAGCATTTCTGTGGACACAATGCTTATATACAGGAAATGCGGACCTGGTTGAAGACCGGCAGGTATGAGAACCCCGAAAGAGTCAACTAAAAGATGAAGTCTTGGTGCTTTTGCTTTAAGAAACTGCCACCTATGGTCGTTAGACTGGGAGACAGCGCTGAGCTCATTACACCACAATTTGTGAATGAATTGTGCATGCTTGGTGTTAAGACTTTTGGTTAATGGACAAATTAATCTCTACTGAGACTGTGACTATTGCGAAGAAAAGTTCTTTGTGCTTAGGTAAACCGTTGCACGTTTGTTTGACTCGGTGACGGTCAGAAGAGAGCCATTGTGCGCATGAGCCAACCTTGCAAATCATTATGGGTTATATAGTTGATTACATTCAATAGCGATTATTGTGCATCAGCTTTGTTGTAATAAAAAATAGATGTTATTTGAAATCAAATGAAACAACATAGAACATACATTTCAACAATAAATAACAAAATGTAAACAGTGCATGTATTTGTATAATGATACATATAATATTAGCATTATATCGTTGTGATATTATTTTTATTTGTTTTGTTCCAGGTTTAAGACCTGTGGTCTTATGTTCAATAAACAAACAAAGACAAACACGAGCCATAACAATGTGTGTGTCCTGCTGAGACTTTTCGGAGGGCTAAAATAAAAATATCTGAACACTTAGGCTAACGTGTCTGCTTGCACTGTTGTTCGAGCTCAAAAAGTTATACATTTTTTTATTGTATGATTTGAATATGCTAGCATTTCCACACAATTTTATGTTTTTGTTTGTCTGATGACATTGTTTTTAGAAATAAATCAAACTTCATGTTCAAGCAGTTACTCAGGCAATACTTGAGTATTCATTTCAGCGAATACTTTTTTACTTGTACTTGAGTGATTTTTTTATGACTACTTTTACTTGAGTAATATTATTTTGAAGTAACGCTACTCTTACTTGAGTACAATTTAGGGCTACTCTACACACCTCTGGTCATGAGAGGTGCAGAAGTCTCATTGAAAGTAAAAACAAAACGGAGAAAAAAATGATTACAGTGATTGCCTCAAAAGGCTGGGCAAAAAAATATTAAGAGGACCATCAATTTTGTCCCGGCCAGTTTCAGGAGTTGTTTATGTCTGATTGTCATTGGCTAATTTTAATTAAAGGTGCATTTATTAAGATTATTTTATGTCTTTTATTATTATCATTATTGTTATTATTATTATTACTTTTAATTTTACTTTTATTACTTTTCTCACATTAAAGCTGCTCAATGCAGAAAATTAAATTTTGAATTTTTGCTACTGCCGTGTGCGGCCTAAAATTTTTAACTGCACACCTTCTTTTTCACGTATAAAATGTGCACATGACGTCACATTCGCAGATGGAGGGTGATAATTTCAAACCCAAAAAGTCTGAAAAGTCTTGACCAGCGGCTTGCAGTAGTACCCATTGTGAACAGCTAAATTGTTAATCTGCTACTTAGAAGATATTTTAGTCATAAATGGTCAAATAAAAAGATATTTTTCATTTAAGTTTCTACATTGAGCAGCTTTAACAGAACACCTGAAGACTATTCATTGATTGTGCTCCCTCCTTTTATCATGTTTAAAATTTTCATAATATTCTTATTTATTATTACATTTGTCAGATTTAAGTTATTTCTGTGACCACCATGGGATTTTCTTTCAACAACAGAGGGGTACCAACAATTTTGTCCTCGTGTGTATACAGCACATTTCATCCATAAGGTAACGCAAGGCCAAATGCAACACCCTCCACTGAGAGGTTCTACACCTTAATTATGCTATGTTCACACCAAAAGTGGAGGATGCGTTCTGCCTCGCTTCAATCAATCAATCAATCAACCAACCAATCAAAACTTTGTTTGTATAGAACTTGTCAAAAAAATTGTGCCATTTTGCACTTATATCGTGCATTCGAATATAAATGTTGTAACATTACTCAGTGACTCCATATTTTTTGCGCTTATTTTATATTAAAATAATAATACAAATAAAATAAGGCTGTTATATCGGATTATAAATGGGAAAAAAACTGGATCGGGACGGTTTGGACGTGAATACACAATCCCAAAGCACAAACTGCGAGCATAAAGTGCACAAAGTGCTTTGCGGTGGTTAAAGAGAAAATATTATGGGATAATTCTGGCCGAAATGAATAATGCTTACCTTACAGAGAAGAAAGCAAAACAATGAAAAACATCAGACTCTTTAACCTAGACGTCCACAATCCATTCACATACCGTGGCGTACATTGTCCAGCCGGCACTGCCTCCCAGTTTGTTTTGGTGAAGTGTGTTCGCCTTCTCTCATTGATCGCTCCCATGCTTCTTGAAACTTTACTTTCAAAGCCCAGTTTCAATGACCAGTTGGAGTTCCTTTGTTAATCCTCCGAGAATGATGGTAAGCCCCAACTTCGTTTTCTTGCTTCTTCCCCTTCCGAACCATGGATTAATTGATGTGGAATTCCACGACTGTTCTATTCCCATGTACAACCGCGCAACTGATAGCTTGCAGTTTAAATTGTGCCTCGTAAGCATGTCTCTTAGCTAAAGCCATTTTCCAAAGTTTTTTTAACCAAACTGATGTTGTTTTGCACAATGCAAATATTATATGCAGTATTTTGTTATCCGTTCCTGCTCGGTCTCAGCCGGTGTTTGAATCGTCTCCGCGTATAGCACCCGGCGGCTGCACGTTGCCCAAAAGGTGGGGTCCAAACGGGGTAGACGAAATGAAGTACAGGAAAAAGGAGGTCACACTGCAATTTGCCGTTTTATTTTCTCTATTTATTCACTTTCTCGTTTCATCTCCACATTCGAGTACATACAGCTGCAACTTTCTTCTGCCTTCTCCCCTCCGTCCGCCGCTGTGCCCTAACACAAGCCAGCAGCCAAATAGCAACAAGCGTGAACCAGCCCACCAATCAGAAACGCGCGTAGGCACAGCAAAATTTGTCCCGAGAGTTGTCTTGAAGGAAACATCACACATAAGAATATTTTAAGACTTATAGTCTTGAAAACACGGTAAATTTTCTAGAAAACTTCTTGGGCGGCGGCCAGTTTACTTGGGCTGCCTACCCAAGTATTAACATGGTGTGGGAATGGCTGGAATATAAACCCCTTCTCACATTCTAAAAACACGTGACTTGACTTTTCTAATCACAGTCTTTCTTTCAGAAAATAAGTGTATCAAAAACCTATGAAAACAGAAAAGTATACAAATTTGTCCTTTGAGATGTCTTAAAAGCAATGACTTGTTTTGAAAGTGTTTTGATTATTAAGCATTCATATCCTCAGTGCTTCATCACTAGTGGTAATTTTGTGTTGCTTTGTTTAATTTTATGACAAAAATGTACGTCTCGTCTTGTAGATGCGACATCTTTTTGTGGTGATAGACTGTTCTAGAAGTATGGAGGATCAAGACTTAAAACCAAACCGCCTCACTGCAACTCTTAAGGTTAGAGTAATGTTTGTTTTCTTCACTCATTTTTGCAGTGACTCAAATGACTCAATTAACTGAATGTTCTTCCTCTTGCTTCAGCTGATGGAAGCTTTTATTGAAGAATATTTTGACCAGAATCCCATCAGCCAGGTGAGTGATGATGATAATGACAGCTATATTAAAAGCACAGTCGATTGGGTAGGTCAATCAGTACATAACTTTTATTACAATTATTGCTTGCAACCTTCAAGCTGATGATGACACAGCTTATGTTTTGGTTCTGCACAATGAGTGGATGGTCCACAGGACCACAGTTTGTTGCCTTTTGTTGTCTCTGCACGTTATTTCTCAGTATTGCACAAACTCCGAAAATGGCATTTTCTACTTTGGAAATAGTTGGAGAGCACTGATGCTGCATTAAAAAATAAAATAAGATAAAAATCCAAACTTAAAGATTTGGTATCTAATTTTTGACGATCATGTACATTGTTACTTTTCTAGTCTCAGTATAGAGATTCGGACGTCATGTGACTATTCTATACCCCGCCCCTCCACCAGCGAGAGGCGCTTCGTGCATTTTTAACTAGTAAAGATGTTCGTGCTTTTTTAACCCCGACGACGACGATAACGACATTCAAATCCGTTGCCGTGATTGGTCAAGACAAAAGTTGGTAGATGTGCACAAGCACATGCATCATCCAATCAGCTCTAAGTATTGTCCAAAATGTCCCACCTTTCCCGAGCAAATCACAGTGGAGCAATCCCAGATTGATATTGTGGAGAACTCCCTTGAGTGAATCACAATATAAATCTGGCCATTGCCAGATTAGCTTGCAGTGTTATTTAGGTATATTAGCAACTTTGCATCTGTTTATTTGGCCACCGCCGCCGCCATTATTTATGCCGTAAGAAGTCTTTGTTATGCTGCTGGTCAATTATTAAATTAAACTATGTAATATCGGTTAAACCAACAGGACAAACGAGCAAAGCTGATTATTTGCCCCACATTTTGCGTGTGGTAGGAGGCTAGCTTCACGCAGGTTAGCATCTGCTGATTCAGCCACTGCATACAAAGTGCCCAATCACATCTTTCACCTTCATTTAACTCTTTGACTGCCAGACGTTTTCAAAAACGGGTTGTCGCCAGTGCCAGCCGATTTAAGCATTTTGAGTGATCTTTCAAGGTCCACAGAAAATGTTGTGTTTGGACTATGGAAACACACATACTACCAAATGAAAGATTGGACTCTCAGCTTTCATCAGAAAAAAAAAGTTTGTTTCTACCTTATTCCGTTCTTCAGTAATCAACAATAGAAAATGGTTACTTTCACCGAAATTCTCTCTTTTGAAACAAAAAACGGAGAAAAAGAGCTTTTTGTGAAACGATGTTATTTCATGCACTCTAGTGAATTGTACACTTCTTTTTGTCCATGAATGATGCCACAAACACCTAAATAGTGCTTTACTTCTGTAAAACGCTTTCACCAACAATGAAAAAGTGTTTTTTGATTGCAAAATACGTTTATTTCCATTCAACAGTGTAACAATTTGACAAAACAATTTCGCAAACTATTTACAAATGTGTGCAACTGTGGTACTACTTACAATTATGTGGATGTTTCAAATACAGTTTTTCCTTTTGTAACGCTCTCCTGCGTGCAAGGAGACGCCAGGACTCGCACAACAGTTTACTTTCACTTTCACATTGGTCCGTTTTGCGTGCAAACGTTACACTTTCTTGACGACCTTTTTTTCCGGGGAATAAAAAGCAAGTAGCAGACTGTACACACTTCCTCCGATGAATATGCATTGGACTCGGGGCACTCTCCGTCGTCCGATCGAACGTCCGCCTGTGCGTGCTCGGTTGCGCTCCGCGTTACGACACCGTCATAGCCGCCGCGTCAGCGGTTCCAATTTCGCCGTCAAGCTCGGATTCACCTTCATCATCATGGATATCAATGTACTATTTTAGCGTTGGTCGATGCCTTTCGTCTTGTAAGTGTAGAGCTGCTTGCAAACGCTCGCCATTGCCCGTTCCCTCCTCCATCTAGCTCCATCTAACGTCTTCTACTGCCGCGTCAATGCTTTCCAACCACGGAGTCACCATCATCTTCATCATCGATGATGATCATCGTCATCAACAATGTGCTTTTTTAGCGATGCTTTTGGTCTTTGAAAAAAACGGCTCTGGCGTTAGCTCCTCGCGACCGGCCGCCATTTTTCCTTTGTTTTCCATTCTGATCTCCTGCTCAACGCTCTAGCTCCGCCTCTACTGACGCCCACCCGATCTTGTCAAAAGAGAGTCATCGCTGCCCTCTAGGGGCCAAAAATAGTCATTAGGCTCAAAAAACCTGCTTAAAACTTTCAGGAGAGCTCCGCAAGCCTTCCCAGCACCCGTTTCAAAAAAAAAAAAAAAAAAATGGGAGGACGTCTTTTAACGTCTTTGGCGCTCCTCCGTAGGTTTTTGCAGAACTTCATTTAACGTCTTTGGCAGTAAAAGAGTTAATGACTATACAATCAACAATAAAGCTTCATCTACACGACTAACTGATTCAATACACTCGCCTGATATGAAGTAATCGCTACACAAGCCATATCTACCACAATGAGGAGGATCCCAATTCCTCTGACTTGTTGTCCACCCTTTTTACGGCTGCTAAGATCCATTGGCTATGCATTGGTCCGTCTTTTGGTAGCTTGGAGAATACTCAATCCTTCTTTTTCCTTTTCTTATTGTGGCACCTGGTCCACAACAGCTGTGTCTATCATTGTAAAAATGTGGCGTTTGCCGTTTACTCAAAGTAGCGGACACGTTTTCTATACTGCCAAAATTGTTGCGCTAACAGCCATTTGGGAATGCGTGACGTCAACGTTTGGATCTCTATATCTTTTAAAACCCTACCGACCGATATGTGTGTTGTGTTATTTCCAGGTGGGAATTATCATTACAAAGAACAAAAGAGCTGAGAAGCTCACTGACCTATCAGGTAAGGCCAGCATGTCACTATACAATGACAAGCATGTGTGCAACAGAATCTGCTTGTAATTTGTTCACTTGATTAACAATTGAGAATTAAAAAAATGTAAAGATGAAAAAAAACATGGCTATTAGATTATGAATTTCAAATGAGCGGCACTGTGGCTGACTGGTTAGCACAGCCGCCTCCCAGTGCAGATGGCATGAGATCGAGTCCGGGCTTCGGCTTTCCTGGGTGGAGTTTGCATGTTCTCCCCGTTCTTGCGTGGGTTTTCTTCGGGTACTCCCACATTCCAAACACATGCATGTCAGGTTAATTTAACGGTCCAAATTGTCCTTAGGTGTGATTGTGAGTGTGGATGGTTGTTCGTCTCTGTGTGCTCTGTGATTAGCTGGCAACCAATTCAGGGTGTACCCCACCTACTGCCCGAAGCAATAATAGCTCACAGCTACACAACTTCAAATTCTTCTTCAAATTTGTATTAATTCAAACAATTACAATAAGAATACTAATTGGAATACTTTTGATAAAATAAAAGCTACATTTTGAACACTTTAATAAAATTGAGGAGAACACATATACCATTTTTAAACACTAATAATAATTTTATATATCCAGTGTTGTACAAAAGTAAATAATAAGAATAATAATTACAAATCTTGTAGTTTATTATTTAAGCCTTTGTGCAATATAAAATGTCATTGTATATTTAATGTTTGGCATCCCAACCACTGATACTTGGTAAACTCGTAAAATGGTGGATGGAAGCTCAGTGATTTGATGATGATGTATTGTAACATAGGTAACCAGATGGACCATTGATTGTAATTAAGAAAAACATAGCAAAGTGGTTTCACCCACATGATTCTTCTTTTATGTCAGCTTTCATAGATGGTGGGAAAACCCACATTGTTTAGATATTTGTAGTTATTCATGTAATGCATTGATCTGAGTTTGAAATGTTACTATGTGCACCTTGTGTCTCATACCGAAGAGTCTGTAACTTTATAGTTACCCAACACATGTCCTGTAGTGGCTCCGACATTTCCACCTTCTGTGCACCTTGGATGGCTTGAACACGCTGTGTGCCAGTCCCGTCTGGTACAGAGTTGGATTGTATCATTTTTGCTGGCTAAAATTCACAGTATAGTATTGGGACCGGTACTTGGTGCAACACTACTCTAGATCAATGGTTCTCAACTGCAGTCCTCAAGAACAGCTCTGCAAGAACCCTGATAACTATCCTCAGATGTGCTGGCTGAGAGAGACATGAAAAACAGGCTGGATATGGAGTACTCGAGGACCGGGGTTGAGAACCAGTGGTCGAGATGACCAACAGCACACCACACACATAATGATATCTCCACTGACAATCTTAAGTCTCCTCCCTCAAACCATATGTGTGTCCTTGTTTCAAGGCTGACATGTGAGATGCACCAAAGTGCCACAGGCCATCCAGATAGCCGGAACATAAAAAGAAGAAAGAGTATTATATAAAAAGGGCTGAATGTTGTTTGTGCCACTTCACTAAACAGTGTGTCAAACCTTCCAACCTGAACCTGAGCGGTGTTCTGGGGCCTAGGGTGAAATTACTATAGCCGCGTAAATTGCTGTGCGACGCGATGATGTAACGCGTGCAGTATTTGTCCACATTAGTTGTCATTAATATGATTTATTGCATTAGACTTTTTCAAGATTGGTGATCAATGAGAGAAGATGAGCGTTTAAAATGTTTAATTAAGTTCATTCGTGTGCTTTCTGCTTAGCGGTGTATTTGTGTCATCGGAGCAAGTCTGGAGCAAAAAAAAAACATTAATGTGACCCAACATCCAACATACATATGGCGCATGAGGAATCGAAATACACCACAAAGCTGTTTGTGTCACTGTTTTCCCATGTCTCCAGAATGTGCGGATTGCGTACGGTAGGTTCGGACTTGACGTGGTGGCGCATGAAGTTTCACGTTTAGTTTGTTTTCTATAAATACCAACTTTGGCACAGAAATGTTTGTATGCAAAATTTTGGCCTCATTTTGATCGTATGCAAGCTTTATAAATGAGGCCCCTGATATTGGACTTCTGTTAATAGTGAGTACCATTTTCTCAAAGGTATCATTTTCATTTTATTTTATTGCTTGGCAAAATCCCATCAGTTAGAGATTTAAGTTCCACCTCCAACAGAAATTTGAACATGTCCCTGGGGAGGTCGAAGGACATGGAGTTGGTGTAGCCCATGTGCCAAGCCCCCATTGTTGAAGTTGTCGACAGAAGCTTTGGGCCTAAGGTGGTCAGTGCCTGTCATGGTGAAAACCCAAAACCTGTTGGTGGGCACCAACGTTGAGGGATGCCGTCAAGCTGAAGAAGGCATCCTATCGAGCCTATTTCACTTGTAACTCAACAGAGACTCAACACATCTCTGCTTTTTGGACATGCTGTGGTTCTCTTGGCTTAATTAAACAAGTCATGCTCTTCAACTCTCTTTGGAGTAATTTGCATTTGAGTGTAAAGCAGTTGGTATGAGAATCAGCATGTCTAAATCTGAGTCTTTTTCTCACTCTGAAAAAGGTGGAGTTCCCTCTGCAGATCAAGTGTCTGATCCTGCCCCAAGTTTAGGTTAAAGTATCTTGGCGTGTTGTTCACAAATAAGGGAAAAGTGGATTGGAAGATCGACAGGTGGATTGGTGTAATGTCTGCAATGATACAAATCATGATCTAACGATTTAATTTAATACACTACAAAGACAAGATACTGTATTTAATGTTCACTGATGAACTTTGTTTTTAGCAAGTAATCATTAAATTAAGAATGTTATGGCTGCAAAACATTCCAAAAATGCTGGGGCCAGGTGGCTAAAAAGACTGAGAAAATTTAGGAATGCTCATCAAACACCTCTTTGGAACATTCCATAGGTGAACAGGCTAATTGGAAACAGGTGGGTGCCATGATTGGCATAAAAGGAGTTTCCCAGAATTGCTTAGTCATTCACAAGCAAAGATGGGGCGATGTACACCTCTTTGTGGGCAAGTGCGTGAGAAAATAGTTGACCATCCTCACTGTTATGGACGCAAAGTTCAAAAGCCAGCATCTGTGATGGTATGGGACTGCGTAACTTACACATCTGTGAAGGCATTATTAATGCTGAAAGATACATACAGGTTTTGGAGAAAACTGCCATCCAAGCAATGTCTTTTTTATGGACGCCCCTGCTTATTTCAGCAAGGCAATGCCAAACCACATTCTGCACATGTTAGTACTGCGTGGCTGGGTAGTAAAAAGAGTGTGGGTGCTAGACTGGCTTGCCGGCAGTCTAGACCTGTAGCCAGTCTAGCACCTGTCTCCCACTGCAAATGTGTGGCGCATTATGAAGTGTAAAATACGACAACAGAGACCCCGGACTGTTGCAAGCAAGAATGATAAAGAATTCCACCAAAAAAGCTTAAACAATTAGTGTCCTCATTTCCTAAATATGTATTGAATGTTGTTCAAAGAAAAGGTGACGTAACACAGTGGTAAACACGACCCTGTCACAACTTTTTGGGAATGTGTTGTTGCAGCCATAAAATTCCAAGTAAATGATTATTTGCTCCTGAATTGGCTGGCGGTCAGTTCAGGGTGTACCCCGCCTACTGCCCGAAGCCAGCTGGGATAGGCTCCGGCACCCCCGCGACCCTTGTGGAGGAATAAGCGGTTCAGAAAATGGATGATTATTTGCTAAAAACAATAAAGTTTATCAGTTTGAACAACAACACGTCTTGTCCTTGTAGTGCAATCAATTAAATATAGGTTAAACAAGATTTGCAAATCATTGTATTCAGTTTTTATTTGTTTAACACAACGTCCCAACTTCATCGGAATTGGGTTTGGTCCTTGGCTGGCACAAGTCCTGGTTGGTGGTGATGTGCTTGCGCGGTTGAGAGGCCGCAGTCAGTTGGTTTGGGCGTTGCGGGGCGTCTCGGGCGCACGGCTGGAGCAGAAATGGGTCGCTGGCGCGCAGCGGCTCGGTACGTAACAGCTGTCGTGGAACCGGCGGCGGGGCGCTGCGTGATTCAGAGAGCGGAAGGTAGGTGTGTCGGCCCTCGGCAGGAACAGACATGCGCGTTTTGTGACGCACAGTGTGCTTGCCAATCCTTGTGTGATGAGTGCTTTGGGGCGCGCGGCGTGGCTCAAGTCGGGGGCTCAAAGAAGAAGCCACGTGGTCGCTCTCAGCGTGTTCGGTGACCACGTATCTTGTGATGGTCAGTAAAAGTTCATGGGGCAAGTGGTGAAGGGGGAGCAGAGCGAAGAAGAGGGGAGCGAAGAAGAGGGGGAAGTTCCTTCATGCGCTGGCTTTTAAACTGGTGTCCCAGGGGTAGTAGTACTAGTCCCGCCTCTTCCGTGCACTTGAAGCAAACTTGGTCGACTGAGACCAAGCTTTTGGGATAGCATTTGATATTTTTTTTAAATCAGAATTGACAAGCCAGATGCTTCATTTATCATTCTGAACACATTTCAAACATTACCACAATCATAAAGTTATTGAATCCGCTAAGGTTACTAATTAGCTAAACCTTAGGTGTCTACAGAAGTTACACACATCATTCATTTGAGATAGACATACAGGTTGTGTACAAAGACAAACAACAGAAGTCACTTGATGTCAGTCAAGTACATAGTCCGTTTATGTCCCAAATTATGTAGACTTCAGATTAATTAGAAGCGGCAGGATTCTTGAGGATAATACTGATAGTGACCGCTGGAGGGCACTGTTGTACCGTATAACTTCCAAGGGACGTTGTTTCCAAAAACATATGGCTTATTCCTGTAGATAGACCAGACCATACAAGTGGTCTGGGGACTGATAAGCATTCTTATTGCTAGTTTGCTTGCTAAACAGGCTTTTAGATCTCAGTAGGCGCTGAGATATGTGTTTCCTGTGGGTTGTAAAAACGAAATCCAGTCCCTGCTGGAGGGAAATTCAAAGAGTTTTCCTTCTGGAACTGTCTCTGGTTGGTTTGAGAAAACACAGGGTTGAGGCTTGCACACACATTCCCCAGGGGGGAGTGTTTAAAAAGGCAAAATAATAATAATTGAGGGTGACGGGCAATATTCGTTACACTCATCAAATACATTTCAGGCCCTGTACTTTTGTACTTTAACTTGACTAATTATTTGAGTAAGTACTTTTACTTTTACCAAAGTTGTTTTTTACACAAGTAATTTTACTTTTGATCATGTAGAGAATGTCGGTACTTTTCCCATCTCTGGTAGTAACAACAGAAGGTGGGGTGCACCGACACAAGTCTCCCAGGAATACCACGGCCACCACGGCCAAAGACACCAAAAACATTTCACAAACCCCACCAGACAACAAAAAATGTGGAAAAGCACAATCAAAAGAGATAAGTGAGCAGAGCTCTCCTGCAGGCTGCCATCACAAACAAAGTAAATTAACACGAGCTGCCCAAGCATTTGTAATTGTACTAACTTTCCCTGTCATATTATATATAACTATCCCCTGCAATATCTCGGGGGGAAAAGGCAGTGCCAATAATTTTGGACGTGACTATAAGGAAAAATCTTTATGCCTAGGTTAAGCAACTGTTCTGATTCTTCTTTGGGTAAACTGTCTGTTACCTAGAAAAATAAATAATAAATTGTCTCAAGCCAAAATAGATCTTGCTGTCTATGGATAACTGGCTTGCCATCATTTCTTTCTTTGATCAACAAACAGGGAACCCAAAGAAGCACATTGCTGTTCTGAAGAAGGCAGTGGACACTGTGTGCCTAGGAGAACCATCCTTGTACAATTCCCTGAACCTGGCTTTACAGACACTGAAGTAGGTTGCGTAACTGTGTGTGTGTGTGACAGATTTTCTTGTTTTGTAATTTATAAATTGATATATATATTTTTTTTATTTGAAGACACATGCCGGGACACACAAGTCGTGAGATTTTGATCATCCTCAGCAGCCTCACCACATGTGACCCAGCCAACATCTATGAGATGATCCAGGTGATTTTATACTGTACTGCTTTCTATATTTACCTCTGTGTTACGTGTGCTTAGTTATTCCCAGCTGATGTCCATTTAAGTTCTTAATCAACACATTCTTTTATAGTGAAGGTTTGGGTTTAAGTCTACATACACTTACCGTGACTCCATAGCTCAACGCAAGGATAAACCCATAAGCAATGGAGTAGGAATTGAGTCAATTATAAATGTATGGGGCACTCCCCTGTAACTCCTATTAGTTGTATCTATTGTATATGAACAAAACTACCTGGCATGTTTTTTTCTTAATAGATGATTTTAAATTGGTATCTTTTATGCCATACACGTTTTTTTTGTAATAATATACTTTTTTTTTAATTGCTGTTTCTTGCCATTGTCAGACCATGAAGTCATTGAAGGTGCGGGTGTCTGTAATCGGCCTGTCTGCGGAGGTTAGGGTGTGTACCATGTTGACCAGGGAGACTGGTGGGTCGTACCATGTCATCTTGGATGAGAGCCATTTCAAGGAACTGCTTCTGACACTGCATGTGAAACCTCCCCCTGCCAGCTCCTCATCTGAATGCTCTTTAATACGTATGGGTCAGTATACCTTTGTTCATTAACAGTTTTGTCTCCATGTTGCAAATGACAGTATGTAGTAGGGGCTGTTCCATATCATACCTTCTTCGATATTACCGGTGTATTTTTTTGGGTGATAAAAATTTGAAATATCGCAAATTTGACCCTGTAGGGATGTGATGACATAAACTCTACTATCATACGTCACTGTTGCGTCTCCGGCATCAAAAGAGGATTTATTGCCTAAACTGGGAGCTATCATATCTGACCTCTTGTAAACAAGAGGTCAGATATGATGCAAAAATACAATCGTTCGCAAATTGTGCAAAAAAACTGTTACCGTTAAAGTTAAGAGGAAACACAACCTAGTTTTCACACACGGCCCAATATGCGCAGGCTAAAGACACATGAAGAGGACATGAAAACAGCTTGTGTTGTTTGCCATAAAAGGGAACAAAAGTTTCAACCGTGCATTGCTGGTGCACTCGTGATTAGACGCACTCCTTATGACCCCCCCCCAAAAAAAAGCAGACGGTGGTTGAAGCGGTCATGTATTGTGTGGCCATGATAAAAAATCTGCAATGGTTGTTTTGCCGTGACCAGCAACTCGGCACTTAGTTGATGGACTTTGTGATGCTAACCGGCCGCTAAGCTAAGTGCTCTCGACGGGACGGCGTGCACGTCGCGACCGCGTAAGGGCATAAATGTGCACATATGTGTTCGTCATAACTGCTTGTAAATGCCTGCAAGCAATCATGGCATTCAACGGCAGGCCAAGAATTTCTCGCTCCTCTGATTGACCAAATAGAGACATTTACAAATAAAATAACGCTCGCAGGAGAGTTGCCAGTGGTGGCAAAAAAAAAAAAAAAAGCCTAAAGAATTGCATTCCTGCGATGTACATAGCATGACACCATGAACTGGCTGCTGCTGTATCATCGGCAACGTTTTTTGCCTCTTAAGACACGAGGATCAATCACACAGGAGAAAATAATGGACTTTATTGACTCTATTGAAGGTTTGTTTTCTTTGTGTTAGCTAAGCAAATGTGCTTTACGTGCTTGACTCATTCAAACCCAGAAACGCATAAATAATTTTTTTAATACCTTGTCCTGCACTCTCAAAAACATATTTATATGTTTTTTATGTTTTTTTATGCTAGCATACAGAAGGCTTTGATACAGCTTCTGACATGAAGAGGTCGCTTACAGCAATGATAGTTATCAGAGTAAAATAGATCAGCCAGCTCCCCCCCATGTTGTCAACAGGTTTGTGAATAATAATAAAACTTAGCTATATTCCAATGCTAATTGCTGCAGAACGGAAACAGATAGAAATATAATTTTTTTTGGTATGTTTGATGTTTTTATAGCATTAAAACAGAATATTCTGTCGACCTTGCAAAATCAGTCAAAATCCAGCAAAACAGCCATGAGCGAAGGGGGTTGCTTCAGTGAAAATGTCTGGGAGTGAATGAGTTAAGCAGTTATGTTTCAATTAGACCTCGTAGGGAAAACACTACCAGGCCAGTTTTTCTTTCCATTTCAAGCTGTGTCACTTATACGGTTGCGCAATATCTGCACTTTGTTTACATTGCAATTGTGGAAAAAAAAGTGGCTTAAACATTGTGCGCAATAAAAGTGCTGTTATTCCGAAGCACCAATCACAAATATATTGTTCAGTAATTATTACCCATAATGTCAAAAACAATATCACCGCAAATTTCCTTAAAATAGCTTAAAAATTATATCACGATATTTCCCCCACCCCTGGAATGTAGTTCCAGCTAATTAATCACCGATAAGCAGTGAGGACAATACAGTGGTCCCTTGCTAATTTGCTGTTCTCTTAATGCAGATTTTTATTTGAGTTCATAACTCATTCATTGTGGGGTTTACCTCAGGTTGCACCACAACATTTCGCTTATTTTTCAGACACCCCCCCCCCCATTTTCGATAATGAGTACCCCATAAAATTATTTATTTATGCTGCTATTTTTGTCCTTTTTTGTAATATTTGACAAAATAAAAACAGCTCTTTCTTTCATTCGACACAATCTATCACATTTATAAACAAAATACAGAGTATTTGGTAAATTAAAAAACATGTACTATGATAAATAAATAAAAAAGTTGACATTCTTAGCAAGTCAGTGTCCCAACACTGGTAAGCTATTTTTAGAACAGACCCCAGTTTCACGTACACGCTGGAACCTACACAGTAAGGCCAATGCTGTCTCATTCCACCCCAACCCCCCTCCTCCTCTAAGCACACGCACTTGTAGAAGTAGAATATAAAGTTAATTGAAGGCAATTTGCAACTGACTTTTGAAGGCAATTAACTTTAAAAAGGCCGCTCATTTACGCAACTCCGTAAGACGTGCTCATTAAGGAGACAGGCAGTATTACAGGTTATTGAAAAGATTTTGTATTGATTTATTTTTTAAACACCTCTACATCATGGAAAGCGTGCAACGTATCACCCGCAAAAAGTGAGGGAACACTGTACTTGTATGTCGATATCCTTTAAATTACTATTAAACATTTTGCAAATGTATGCAATCATTTACAGCCATGTTTGGTTTATTTGTTTCCCCTAGCCTCGGCGCTTCTTGTTTTCGTCACAGCCCCATATCCCACCTCCAAACACAATATTGCTTTGTGATTAGTCCGAACCATTGTTGGTTGGTGAAAATCTGTGGACTCGGTAAAAGTTGGATTTTCGGGAGTTTGTGAACTCACAAACACTGCGAGAAGTCAGCTTGCAGGCAAGGTTAACGACGTGAAGCTCATATCACCCCACTTTGTTAGGTCATATTTAATGGAAAAGAGGACATAGTTTAATCCAAATTGTCTTACAAGTTATTTAAAAGTCTTAAATTTGGCTTTCTTATGGGCTCGACTCACGGGAGGCGACAAGCGACAGTGACGTACCCTTCCTCGCCCCGCAGGTCTCAATACACGGGACGTGATAAGCAGCCACGACGGCGGCAGCAACATACGTCACTCTCGTGTTACAACAGATTTGATTGTCTATTAAAATTGGAGGGAATCTAACCTTTTTCATTGTAATATAAACACAGAAGTTTTACTACTGTATGTAATTCCAGTATGAAGATCCATCCATTTCCTATTATATTATTATTATTATGAGACTGCTGCGTAGCAAAGCAGTAGCAGAGCTACTGCTTGCGAAGCAAAGCAGGCACATATTACTATCCTAGAAAAACGGGTTTATTATATTATCTTCCACGGATTTTTCCGCAAAAATGCGGCCCGTACCGTAGAACGCACTGGCACAAATGAGTTATCAAGCGATGCGGTTCGATCTGACTCGCTGCGGCATTACTTTTCTTGGAATTCCGAGTTACTATGGCGACGCAATTCCCCAAAAACTCCCCAAAAAAGTCCCATTGGAATGAATGGGAAAAGGGGGAAAAAGTCCAAAAATCAAGCACCTTTTTCCAAGCCACGCTATATGCGCATATATTAACCGACCGATATGATTTTTAGCTCATTTTGTTGCAATTTGTCCCATCTTTAGCTCAGCGTCGAATTTTTTTTAAGGAATGTAAGCTCTCTCTCCTGTGCGGGTTCAAAGAGCGAAAGGGAGAAAAATAGCCTCTTAACATTGGTGTGTATTGCGTCTGCCAGAGTGAAGCAATCAACGTCTGAGTGAAAAGAGAGAAAAAATTATTGCGAAAAATCTCACTTCAACTCGTCACCGTGGCCACAGTCTTTGCTCACTAAACATCAAATTCGCACATTTTGTAGTCACAAGGGTCTTCTTTCAGACAAACACACTTTTGTTTGTCAAAGGTGTCATTTAGTACCTTTTTTTTTCACTTTAAGCGAGGAGAAGTCAGACTTTTTCGCCCATGTTCCCCATGTTATTTTGGTCGCCTTTGTGTAATATGCCCTGCATTCATTGGCGCCCCAATGAAACCTTCGCTGATTGGTTGAATCCCCGGCGACAGCGACAAAAGTTGACCATGTTTTAACTTTCTGGTATCGCGTCATGGGCCTACGTGTGCACGTCTACGTGTACGCGCGCAATTTTTCACATGCACGAATGTCGCGTGTCACCTTGTCGCCCTGCTTCCATAGGAAATTAATTGAGAGCGAGCGACGTCGCCTCCCGTGTGCAGAGCCCATTAGTGTTTTTGCTCTGACTTTATTAGCTCGTAAGCCTTATGCAGATACCGTAGGTGTGTGCTTTGCGCAATCCTAGCTACTTAATCACACTGTATATTTTGTTTATTTTCTCTTGAGGAACTGAATAACTCACATTTTTTTCTACTATCAGGGTTTCCCCAGCATACCTTTGGCTCTCTGACGGACCAGAACGCCAAACCCTCTTTCAGCATGGCGTGAGTATACCACTTAAAACGAGTACTCAAAAAAGCATTTACCGCCATCAAAAAACATTCATTTATTGTCTATGAAATGTATACCTGTAGCTATGTCCCAGTTTAGGGTCTGCACCTTTCAATGGACACTTTCTACTTGATCAATGGAGTTGAAACCTTTGGAGGTACCACTTAAAAGTGCATCAAAATTTTCAAAATTCGAGGTCCAATCACAATGCCATCTAGCAGAGATGGGCAACTGTGGACCCTGATTACATTCTGAGTGGCCCTTGGAATAATTTTCAATCCCTCCAAAAAAACATTAGTTTTTTTGTTTTGTTTTTTGGTTGTTTTATAAACCCAAAGAGTTCTTCAGAAAATGCTGATAAACATCCAGTAGCACTGATACAAAATAAAATAATCTTTGGCTATGGGAGGCCACAAGTATGCATTATGACATCTTTCGTCTTTAAATGCTGCCAATGAGGGATGTAGGCTCTAAATGGGAGGCAGCTAATGAGTGACCGGCTGCAAATGTCAAAAGTTGCAGTCTATACAATTGAACCTGTATGTGGCTGTAACCTGGCTTTGTATAGTTACCGCAGCTTTTCACCAGAATGGATATTTTTTTTTAATGTTCATTGTTTGTGTAAAAGTCTGTTAGATGGCACCAATGGTCCTGGTCTCTCTCTGGGAGGATACTTGTGTCCGCAGTGCCATGCTAAATACGTGGAGCTTCCAGTGGAATGTAAAGTCTGTGGTATGTCTAACTGAAGACGTATGATCAAGGCTGCATGATATAAATTTTAGACTGTTGATGCAATAACAATGCTAATGTTAATGCTAAGGTACAAATCACAGTGGAATGTCCAAAGTCAAACACAGCGGTATTGCTAGAAATAAGAGCTTTGTTGTATGTCTGTTGACAGACAGGATTAGGGACACATGTTGCCTACTATGGTTATCATTACAGCTTCCAGCTTTCCTTTTTGCCATCACTTTTATGGTGGTTATCAGAACAAAAACATGGAGCCAATTTTAAATAGTCACAGGGCTAAATTCTTATGCCACCTATGATGATGGACTTGGAAGTGGGTAAAACGCCAAACTGCACCATATTTACTGTGTTTGACTTAAGTGATTCCACCGTAGATATAGTATGTATTGTTTTAATTATGTTCCGGCTTAAAAAAAACACAATATTTATATGCCATTTATGTTATTTTGTCATCAAGGTTTGACCCTTGTGTCAGCCCCACACCTTGCCAGATCCTTTCATCACCTCTTCCCCCTTCATGTCTTCATTGAATCACCAGTAGGAAACCCCCAAGAAAAAAGGTTAGTAATGAGTTAGTGCTAAAATTAAAAGTATTGGACGGTGGTTGTAGCGGTGGTGGGAGCAGAGTGCAAAGGAATAAAGTGGTCTGAAGGTGAAACAAAAGTTGAGATCCTTTTCTTTTTTCTCTGAGAGAGCTCAGTATTGTTCATTTGGTAATCTTACCTATTCGACATGTCATCATCATTGCTCTCTCTCTCTCTCCCCCCCTTCTCCTTTTTTCTTTTTTTTGTATGTGCGGGTGTGTGTGTGTATATGTGCGTGCGTGTGAGTGTGTGCTCATTAATTCACCTAAAACCTATTAAAAATCCCATACCGCTCACCTAGACCGAATACTTAAGAATCTAGCTAGAGTCGTGAAGTTGTCAGGAGACCCAAGGAAGGATCAAAGAAAAGTAAAATCCAGCACCGACCAGACATCACCTACTACCCACCGGGTTACCAACCAGAATCTTTCACCAACCCCAGAAACATCTAAATTCCAACAAATTTGGGAGACTTCAAGAGACCAAAGGAAAGACTAAGGAAAGGAAGGAAGGAAAATTGAACCAGAGTGAGATCCACAGACATCAGTCTTCTCCGATTCAACGACCAGAGGAAGAAGCAGATTGTGTTTGAATTTCGGTAGATGCTGGTGTGGTGGATCTGGCATGCATGAAAACCTCCACCAAAGATGGGAGCCGTCGACCCCGGCCAGGACAGAGCAAGCACAACTCTTCAGGTACACTCAGGCCGCGGCAGCGCCAAGGCACAACCCCTGGGCCCCGCAAGGGCCACCAGCCGGAGAGCAAACCCGGAGCCGGAGCGCCCCTCCACCCCAACACGGCCCACGCCCCAAGCCCAATGCAGCAGAATGAGGCACGGCAGGCCCACCGGGCACCCCACCGGCCCACAGCCCCTGCTCCCCCCCACGACCCCCCCCGGCCCCCGCCGCCACCCACCACAACCCAGCCCCCGCCGTTTCCAGGTCCCCAAACCACCAAACCAACACCCACCCATCCCCGCCACCAAGCCGGTACCCCCACCAGCCCTCAAAACCCCGACCCCCCGTACCCAGTCATCGGTGCTGGAGAGGGGCCGGACAGCGGAGCGGCGAGGGCACCCGCGCCCACCCCACCTCTAGCTGCGTGGTGGGGCGGAACACGGGGCGAAAGGGGTGATGGGAGCACCAGGAGACGGGCGGCACCCCTGAACCCCAGGCCCGGCGGGGAAAGGTCCCGGTCGTCACGCCAGCGTACCTAGTGAAAGCTAACCCTGTTACTGAGTTAGGCAGCTCGTCGACAGGCGAACTCTACTCCTAAACCATGGATGTGACCCCACCCAGTGTATATACAAGTGTGTGTGTGTGGTGCATTAAAATTGGGAGCAGGTGAGCCGGAGCAGAGGAAAATGATATCCCCCCGCTCCGATCCACCTGCTCCCCAGACGTGTCGGTGAGTGTATGTGGTGCATTAAAAAAATAGAGGGGGGGCGTGGTGGCGCGGCGGGGATACAGATGGGGGACCGAAGCATTGCTTAATACTGCGGTCTGCCCCAACCAATGCCCCCCCGATTCCCCCCCCCCCCCTATTTGTAGGGTGCATTAAAATTGTGAAAGTGTATGTTATGTGCCCTATGTGTCTATTAACAAAGTGTATTGTGCAAAACTAGTGCAGTGAGTTAAGAAGAGCGACCAGCGGGGCCTCTCCCAACCCGGCAGGGGCAGGAGGCTCACTGGAGCGGGGCAGGAACAACACCCCCAAACGCCCCGAGACCCGGGCCACGGATGGAGCCCCCGGCCCAGGGGGGGGGGGGGGGGGGACAGGGGAGGGGGACGGGAAGGGAGGAGGAGACGACAAAAAGGGCAAGGGGCGGCGGCAGGGCAGCAGAGAGAGGGGAGGAGAAGGAAGGGTGATGAGGGAGAAGGGACTGGGAAGCGGAGGACGAGCGGGGAGAAGCGGCAAGGGGGAGGAAGGGGGAAAGGAGAGGGAACCACAGGGCACCCCGGAGACCGGGCACGGAGCGACTGACCGCGCTGGGGCCACTCTGGACACCAGGGAAAGCACCACAATGCAGCTGCCCCCCTTTTATTTACGGCACATATTTTTTCTATTAAAATGTGATTTATGAGGAGGTCAGACCATTGGTCGATATTCAGAGTTTGTTTATTTTTCCAGTTAACAACGACGACCGGGGCCTTTCCCCGCTGGGCCTTGGGTTCGGGGGTGCCGCCCATCCCCCGGTGCCCCCATCTCCCCTTCTGCCCCGGTGTTCCGTCCCTCCACGCGGTGGGGGGTGGGGTGGGCGCGGGGGATCACCGGGATCTCGGGGTCGGGGACTGGGGGGCTGCCGGTTGATGGGGGTGGGGTCAGGGGTGGTGTCTGGGGGCCTGGGGGCGGCTGGGTTGGGGTGGATGGGGGTCGTGGGGGGAGCGGGGGCTGTGGACCGGTGGGGTGCCTGGCGGGCCTGCAGTGCCCCGTCCTGCTGCGTTGGGTTGGGGGCGCGGGCCGCGTTGGGGTGGGGGGCGCTCCTGGGTTTGCTCTCTGGCCGGTGGCCCATGCGGGGCCCGGGGGTCATCCTTTGGCGCTGCCGCGGCCTGGGGGGCCCTGAGGTGCTGCGCTTGCTCTGTCCTGGCAGGGGTCAACGGCTCCCCCTCTTTGGTGAAGATTTTCATGCATGCCAGATCCACCACACCAGCATCTATCGAAACTCAGACACAATCTGCTTCTTTTTCAGGGCATTGAATCGGTGAAGGCTGGTGTCTGTGGATCTCATTCTGCTTCGTCTGTCCTTCCTTCCTTTCTTCAGTCTCTCCTTTGGTCTCTTGAGGTCTCCCTGATTTGTTGGAATTTAGATGTCTCTGGGGTTGGTGAAGGACTCTGGTTGGTGGCCTGATGGGTGGTGTCTGGTCGGTGCTGGATTTCACTTTCCTTTCTTTTCTTTGGTCCTTCCTCGGGTCTCCTGACGGCCTCACGACTCTGGCTGGAAGTGTTCGGTTTAGGTGAACGGTATGGGATTTTTTTTAATAGGTTTTAGGTGAACTAATGAATACACACCCACTCGCACGCACACATAATCACCCACATACAAAAAAAAAAAGGAGAGCAATGATGATGACATGTCAAATCGGTAAAATTACCGAATGAACAATACTGAGCTCTCCAGAAAAATAGAAAAAAAAAAGAATTGTTTTTTTTAGCGATTGTAAGTGCTACAAGTGTAGATTGCACAAATAGATGTAGATAACACTGGAGACAAATGTCGGAGTCTGAGAGTCCCATTTTCTTCATCATATATTGAGTAATATATGTTCTATGAATAATTTTATGCTGGATAAGTTGTAAATTTGTGTGTTTTGTCATTTAAATAAGTTTTCACAAACTTGAATCCAAGAGTCAAATTCCGGAGCTATAGACAAGTCTGTCTCCCATTTCGAGAAGGGTAAATACATTTTATTTGTATACAAAAGTAACTTATATATTTTTGAGAGTTTTTTTGTTGTTGTTGTTGACGGAGAAAGCTTTGTAATATCTTTAACTAAAACAGGCGGTTGGAGCGTACCCCGAAGTGTTGGAATTTGTTTCTTTATCATATTTTTAACTTGCAGATAATGTAAAAAACATCCGTTTTTTATTTTTTGTTTTTGGAGCAAGGATGCATATGATATAAACATGTTATCTGAGAAAAGATGGTGGAGATGTGTAATTCCTTTTTGCTCCCACACACCTAAATAAAACGGGGTTATGCCATATGGAAGAAAGCCCACAGGGCTCCAATTGGGCTTTTGTAATTTCTAGTGGGTGGCGGAAATCATTGGGTTTTTAAAAAAATTGTGTCGCTTCATCGATGTTGTAATAAAGAGTAAATCTAGAAGTCTGAGTTTATTACAATCCTTCTGTTCTAGTTCCCGCCAACAGTTAGTATCTCTGTTGGGTTGTGCCCATAGAATGTATATTGTAGCTGGTTAGCAATATAGTAGTGCAGAAAATGTGGTGCCTCTAGACCACCTTTGGATTTACTTTTCTTAAGAGTAGACTAATCTTTGCTTTTTTTTGTATTCCAGTAAAATTTTGTAACAGCCGCGTCCAACAACTGGAACCAGTTAGCCGTAGGTTCAAATGGAATCATTAAGAAAAAATAGTTTATTTTGGGTAAAACTTTCAATTTAATGGTGGCTATTTGTCCTATTAGAGAAATAGGAAGATTATTCCAGCGCTCCAAGTCACTATAAATGCTATCCAGAAGTGGAGTAAAGTTTAAATGAATTAAATCAGTTAATTTAGGTGAGATTTTTATGCCTAAGTATTTTAAATTACCTATAGGAAATGAGTAGCGTGGGTGTCCTGGCTTGCAGGGTTCCATGAATTTTCTGTAATAGGTAGTAGTGTTGATTTTGTCGAGTTAATAAAATAATCTGATAAATGTGAGAAAGTTAGATACTTCCCCTAACGCGATAGCAGGTTTTTCTAAATAAAGTAAATCTCATCAGCATTAGGGGTGTTAAAAAAAATCCATTGGGCAATATATCGCGATATTGCAGCGCACAATTCTCGTATTGATTCAATGTGTAGCCGAATTGATTTTTAAAGATCAATTTTTGATGGAAATATTCGACAAAATGTCTTAATTAGAGTTAGGGTTCACATTTAAAGCATGGAAGAATGTTATATTAATGGAACATTAAGCCTTAAAATTTGATTTGTTTGTTTGTTAAATACGGTGCACCACAGTTTATAAGCCTTAAGTACATTTTCATACAAATCTTACAGTGTACATGTACATGTTTATTGATTAATATTTTCTAAATTTGAGTAAAAAAAAAAAGATTTATAGATTCGTATCGGGATTAATTGAATCGAATTGTGACCTATGAATCGTGATACAGATCGAATCGCAAGCGAATAGGCAATTCACACCCCTAATCGGCATATAGATTAATTTTGTGTTCTGTTACCCCGAAGTGAATTCCTTGAATCCTTCTTTCCTGGCGTATAGCTAATGCAAGTGGCTCAATAAATATCGCAAATAATAAAGGGGACAATGGGCTTGTGCCTCTCTGTAGAGTAAAACTCTGAAATGTAATCCCATGAGGAGTAACTGTAGCTTTAAGAGAATCATATAATACTGACACCCAGTGAATAAATGACTTTCCAAAGCCAAATTTATTTAAAACAGCAAAGTGAAGGACTAGTTAACTTTGTCAAATTTTTTCTGCATCCAACGATATAATAAATGCTTTTTTATCATGCCGCTATGACATGCTAATAAGGTTAAAGAGCCTCCTAATATAGTAGAGTATAGTATAGTAGAGTAGGGTATAGTAGAGTGACAACCTTTAATAAAGCCTGTTTGGTCGCTTTGAACAATTGTCGAGATTACTTTTTCTAGTCTCGATGCGAAGGCCTTAGCGATAATTTTAATATCAGTGTTAATTAGTGAAATCAGACGATAACTTGATGAAAGGGTGGGGTCTTTTTATGGCTTTAATAAAAGTTTAATTGCTGCTGTGTTCATGTGTGGGCGTATGTAACCATTAGTTTTAATTTCTGTTACTACTCTTAAGAATAATGGAGCTCAGGGTTAGGCTTGTTAGTTTCTGAGTATAGGTTGCGATAATAGTTATAAAAAATGTGATTCATTTCTTCTGGTGATTGAATGCATTCACCAGTTGTTTAATTTTATCTTCTAAGTCTTTTTCAAATTTTTGATCCTGTTTTTATAAGATGAATATGATATAATTTTACTTCTAATTACCGCTTTCCCAGCTTCCCAGAGATGGAGATAAGTCTGGAGAGTCATTTATTTCCAAAAAGTCTGCTCACTCTCTTCTTATAATTTTGTCAAACTCTGCGTCATTTAGCACTGAGATGTTGAAACGCCATGTCGGGGGTGGTTTAAAGGTATAATCAACTTGTGGGATAAGGGAGACTGGTGCATGGTCGCTAATAATAATAGGATGTGTTTTTGTACCAATTTTATCAGCAATAGAATTATTTGTAAGAAAATAATAAATTCTTGAAAAAGACCGGTGCACCGCGGAAAAGAAGCTAAATTCCTTCTTAGTCGGGTTTTTAAGTCTGCAGCTGTCGACGAGGCCAAAATCATCCATATATTCCCCTATTACTTTAGTAGATTGTAATCGCCAAAAGTGGAGTTCTTATTCCATCTAACACCTTCTTATCAATATATATGCCAAGTACCAATAAAAATCAATTACATTTTGAGCTTCATGGCAAAGGCTGTGAATACCATTGGACATGGTTTATTATAGGGGTGTGAATTGCCTAGTAGCTTGCTAGTAGCTAGCTAGGTCACAATTTGATACCAATTAATCCCGATACGAATCTATACGTCAATTATTGCGATTTTTTTTTTAACTCAAATTTAGAAAATACTAATCAGTAAACTTGTTGTTCATGTACACTGTAAGATTTGTATGAAAATGTAATTCAGTCTTAAAACTGTGAGCCACTGTATTTAACAAACAGGTTGCTATCTGTTTCATGTTTGAACAGCATTGAAATCAGATTTTAAGTCTTAATGTTCCATTAATAAAACATTTTTCCAGGCTTCAAGTGTGAACCCTAACCCCAATTAAGATATTTTGATGAATATTTCCATCAAAAATTCATCTTTAAAAATCGATTCAGCTGCATATTGAATCAATATGAGAATTGTGCGCTGTATTGGTTTTTTTTAACATCCCTAGTTTCTTATATATATATTTTTTAATACATTTGCAGAAATCTAATAGACAATATGCGAACCTAACTGCAACAGTAGAAACAAACAACTCATGTACCATCACGCCGCTAATTACATTACTGAGCTGTACTTGCGTGTTCACAATCCAAAAAATTTTAAATGGTCCAAAACCCATCTTGGTGTTGCTAGCAAAACTGTGTGTGTTAGCTTACCTGTCTTTGTGGGTTTTGTAGTTATGAATGAAGTTTGACGTTTTAGGTGTTGTCTTATCATCTTTGAGCCACAAACCATGCATTTTTCTGTCCTCTTTTCGCCAACTTCATGGACAGCATAATCAGTAAATCCAAATGTAATAATCCTCGAGGCTCCTTTCATCACTTCTGGTTTTCAGTGTAGCCACGACACACTAGCAAGTGCACCGCAAAGCTGACTGGATTGCCATGTTGGCATTAATGTAATGAAACATGCAATATTTATTGAGCCACTTGCATTAGCCATACGCCTAGGAAAGAAGGATTCAAGGAATTCACTCTGGGGTAACAGAACATAAAATTAATCTATATGCCGATGATATTTTACTTTATTTAGAAAAGCCTGCTATTTCGTTAGGGGAAGTATTTAACTTAATAACTAAATTCTCACAGTTATCAGATTATTCTATTAACTGGACAAAATCAACACTTCTACCTATTACAGAAAATTCATGGAACCCTGCAAGCCAGGACCCACACTACTCATTTCATACATAGGTAATTTAAAATACTTAGGCATAAAAATCTCACCTAAATTAACTGATTTAATTCATTTGAATTTTTCTCCACTTCTGGATAACATTTATAGTGACTTGGAGCGCTGGAATAATCTTCCTATTTCTCTAATAGAACGAAAGAATGAAAGTTTTACCCAAAATAAACTATTTTTTCTCAATGATTCCATTTAAACCTACGGCTAACTGGTTCCAGTTGTTGGACTCAGCCGTTACACAATTTTACTGGAATAAAGAAAAAAGCAAAGATTAGCCTAGCTACTCTTCAGAAAAGTAAATCCAAAGGTGGTTTAGAGGCACCAAATTTTATGTACTACTATATAACTAACCAGCTACAATATTTCATTCTATGGGCACAACCCAACAGAGATGCTAACTGTTGGCTGGAACTAGAACAGAAGGATTGTAATAACCTCAGACTTCTAGATTTACTCTTTATTACAATATCGATTAAGCGACATAATGGTTTTAAAAACCCAATGATTTCCGCCACCCTGACTGCCTGGTGGAAGGCACTAGAAATTACAAAAGCCCAAGTGGAGCCTGTGGGCTTTCTCCCCTATGGTATAACCCCGACTTTCAACTTAACAACCAATTATCTAAGTTACTTTCATATACTGATAAAATGTCTTTACCCATCTCGAAATGGGAGACAGACTTGTCAAAAGCTCCGGAATCTGACTTTTGGATTCAAGTTTGTGAAAACGCATTTAAAATGACAAAACACACAAATTTACAACTTATCCAATATAAAATTATTCATAGAACATACATTACTCAATATATGATGAAGAAAATGGGACTCTCAGACTCCGACATTTGTCTCCAGTGTTTACAAAACACTACAGACACTTATTTTCATTCTTTATGGTTATGCACTCCGGTTATGTATTTCTGGACTTAAGTCTTAGAAAAACTTTCCGCTATCTTGGACTGTAGGATACCTTTATCTCCAAACTTGTGTTTGCTAGGTGACCTAACAACAACTGACTTGCCACATAAACAATTTCGATCTACACTTGTAGCCCTTACTATCGCAAAAAAAAACAATTCTTGTTAACTAGAAAAATAAACAAACTCTGTACATTGACCAATGGTCTAACCTCCTCATAAATCACATTTTAATGGAAAAAAGATCTGCCTCTAATAAAAAACAAATATCAAAATTTATAGAAACATGGTCTACGTATATAGAATATTTTAACCTTATTCTGGTTACTTAATTCTGCCTGTTAGCGAGAGCCACCACATCGCGATAACTTACATTGATGTTTCTGTATTTGGTAATTTGTAACTAATGGTTGTGTTTTTATAGTCAGGAACCCAGTTGCTGCCAACAGGATCGAGCAGATTCACCTGCAATGGGCACTAAGGGTTAATATTCGGATTCACTGCATGCCAGGGGATTAATTCTATAGGTGCTGACCCCCCCTGGCTGGGCGTGGGCGGGTCTGCCCCTCTGTTGGCTGCTGGGTGGCGGCTGCGTCTTGGCCGTTCCCTGGGTCTCTTGGGGGGTGCTGCGTTGCTCACCAGTATGCGGGGGGCGAGCCCTATCGCCCCGCCGGGCTGGTCCCATATGCCCGCCGGGGTCCTGGTGGGGTGGATGGGGGTTTGGTGGGCCGGTGCGCCGGTTGGGGGGGCCCCACTGGTCGCTCCTCTTAACTCACTGCACTAGTTTTGCACAATACACTTTTATAGACATACCTATATAGAGCACATACCACACTTTGGGGGGGGGGGGGGTCGCCATCGGTTGGGGCAGACCGCAGGTTGGAGCAGTGCTGCGGTCCCCTGTCCGTGTCCCCGCCGTGCCCCCCCCCCCCTATTTTTTTTTATGCACCACATACACTCACTGACATGCCTGGGAGGCAGGTGGATCGGAGTATGGGGATATCATTTCCCACTGCTCCGGTTCACCTGCTCCCAATTTTAATGCACCATACACACACACTTGTATATACACTGGGTTGGGTCACATTCAAGGTTTAGGGGTAGAGTTTGCCAGTCGGCGAGCTGGCGAAATCAGTAACAGGGTTAACTTTCACTAAGAACGCTGGAGTGACGACCGGGGCCTTTCCCCGCTGGGCCTGGGGTTCGGGGGTGCCGCCCGTCCCCCGGTGCCCCCATCCCCCCTTCTGCCCCCGGTGTTCCGTCCCTCCACGCGGTGGAGGGTGGGGTGGGCGCGGATGCCCTCTCCGCTCCGCTGCCCGGCCCCTCTCCGGCGCCGGTGCCTGGGTGCGGGGGATCCCCGGGATCTGGGGGTCGGGGGCTGGGGGGTTGCCGGTTGGTGGGGGTGGGGTCGGGAGGGCGGTGGTGGGGGTGGCTGGGTGCTGGGGGTGGGAGGGTGTCTGGGGGTTTGGGGGCCTGGGGGCGGCTGGGGCTGGGTTTGGGTGGATAGGGGGTGGGGGGTCGTGGGGGGAGCGGGGGCTGTGGACCGGTGGGGTGCCTGGCGGGGCTGCAGTGCCCCGTCCTGCTGCGTTGGGTTGGGGGCGCGGGCCGCGTTGGGGTGGGGGGCGCTCCTGCTCCTGGGTTTGCGGCATGGGGGGCCCTGAGGTGCTGCGCTTGCTCTGTCCTGGCAGGGGTTGACGGCTCCCCCTATTTGGTTGAGATTTTCATGCATGCCAGATCCACCACACCAGCATCTATCGAAACTCAGACACAATCTGCTTCTTTTTCAGGTTATTGAATCGGTGGAGGCTGGTGTCTGTGGATCTCACTCTGCTTTGTCTGTCCTTCCTTCCTTTCCTCAGTCTCTCCTTTGGTCTCTTGAGGTCTCCCTGATTTGTTGAAATTTAAATGTCTCTGGGGTTGGTGAAGGACTCTGGTTGGTGGCCTGGTGGGTGGTGTCTGGTCGGTGCTGGATTTCACTTTCCTTTCTTTTCTTTGGTCCTTCCTCGGGTCTCCTGACGGCCTCACGACTCTGGCTGGAAGTGTTCGGTTTAGGTGAACGGTATGGGATTTTTTTTAATAGGTTTTAGGTGAACAAATGAATACACACACACACGCACACACACATAATCACCCACATACACACAAAAAAAAAAGGAGAGCAATGATGATGACATGTCAAATCGGTAAAATTACCGAATGAACAATACTGAGCTCTCCAGAAAAAAAAAAAAGTATTTCACCAACCCCAGAAACATCTAAATTCCAACAAATAAGGAAGACTTCGAGAGACCAAAGGAGAGACTGAGGAAAGGAAGGAAGGAAATATGAAGCAGAGTAAGATCCACAGACATCAACCTCCACTGATTCAACGACCAGAGGAAAAAGCAGATTCTGTTTGAATTTCGGTAGATGCTGGTGTGGTGGATCTGGCATGCATGAAAACCTCCATCTTAGAGGAGAGCCGTCGACCCCGGCCAGGACAGAGGAAGCACAACCCCCCAGGGCCCCTCAGGCCTTGGCAGCGCCCTTACTGTCGCTAAAAAAACAATTCTTGTAATAACCTCACACTTTTAGATTTACTCTTTATTACAATATCGATTAAGCGACATAATGGTTTTAAAAAGCCAATGATTTCCGCCACCCTGACTGCCTGGTGGAAGGCACTAGAAATTACAAAAGCCCAAGTGGAGCCCTGCGGGCTTTCTCCCCTATGGCATAACCCCTACTTTCAACTTAACAACCAATCGTTTTATTTAGGTGTGTGGGAGCAGAAAGGAATTACACATCTCCACCATCTTTTCTCAGATAATATGTTCATATCATATACATCCTTGCTCTAAAAATAAAAAACTGAATTTTTTTACATTATCTGCAAGTTAAAAGTATGAAAAAGAAACAAATTCCAACACTTCGGGGTACGCTCCAACCGCCTGTTTTAGCTAAAGATATTACAAAGCTTTCTCAGACAACAACAAAAAATACTCTCAAAAAATATATGTTACTTTCGTATACTGATAAAATGTATTTACCCATCTTGAAATGGGAGACAGCCTTGTCTATAGCTCCGGAATCTGACTTTTGGATTCAAGTTTGTGAAATTTAATGTCTTGGCTGTTCCCTGGGTCTCTTGGGGGGGTGCTGCGTTGCGGTGCTCTCCCTGGCGCCCGTCCTCCGCCTCCCTGTCCCTTCTCCCTTGTCACCCTTCCTCCTTCTTCCCCCTCTCTTTGCTGCCCTGCCGCTGCCCCTTGTACTTCTTGTCGTCTCCGCACCCCGGTACCGCACCCCCTCCCCTGTCCGCCTTTCTCCCCCTCCCCTGGGCCGGGGGCTCCATCCGTCGCCCGGGAACTCGGGGCTCCGGGGGCAGAGCGGGCGGGTAGGGGTGTTGTTCCTGCCCCCTCCGGCGAGCCTCCTGGCACCTCTGGCGGGCCCCAGTGTCCGGGGGACGAGCCCTATCGCCCCGCCGCGCTGTTCCTATATGTCCGGAGGGGGGAGGGGTGGGTGGATGTGTGGTTGCCGAGTGCGCCTCCTGCCCCATCCCGGTTGTGAGGGGCCCCGCTGGTCGCTCTTCTTAACTCACTGCTTTAGTTTTGCACAATACACTTTGTTCTGAGACATAGGGCACATAACAAACACTTTGGGAGGTGGGGTAGGGTGAAGACACTGTCTTCGCCCTACAACTCCCCTCCAATTTTAATGCACCCCACAACTGGGGGGGGGGGGGTCTATTAGGCAGTGCTGCGGTCCCCCATCTGTATCCCCGCCACGCCACCACGCCTTTTTTTTATGCACAACATACACTCACTGACACGTCTGGGAAGCAGGTGGATCGGAGGGGGGCGGATATCATTTCCCTCTGCTCCATTTCACCTGCTCCCAATTTGAATGCACCACACTCACACACACTTGTATATAAACACTGGGCGGGGTCACATCCACGGTGTAGGGGTAGAGTTCGCCAGTCGGCGAGCTGGCGAACTCCGGCTGTGGGCCGGTGGGATGCCTGGCGGGCCTACCGTGCCCCCTTCTGTTGCGTTGGGGCGCTCCTGGGTTTGCTCTCCGGCCGTTGGCCCCTGCTGGCAACCACCAGCATCTACCGAAATCCAAACACAATCTGCTTCTTCCTCTGGTCGTTGAATCAATGGAGGCTGATGTCTGTGCATCTCACTCTGCTTCATCCTTCCTTCCTTTCCTCAGTCTTTCCTTTGGTCTCTTGAGGTCTCCCTAATTTGTTGGAATTTAGATGTTTCTGGGGTTGGTGAAAGATTCTGGTTGGTAACCCGGTGGGTAGTAGGTGATGTCTGGTCGGGGCTGGATTTCACTTTCCTTTCTTTTCTTTGATCCTTCCTCGGGTCTCCTGACAACCTCACGACTCGAGCTGGATTCTGAAGTATTCGGTTTAGGTGAACCGTATGGGATTTTTTATAGGTTTTAGGTGAATTAATGAGTAGATACTCACACGCACGCACACATGCACACACACACCCGCACATGTACATGCTCACGCACATAAAAAAAGAAAAAGAAGAGAAAAAAAGAGAGAGCAATTATGATGACATGTCGAATCGGTAAGATTACCGAATGAACAATACTGAACTTTCTCCAGGGAATTTTTATTTTTTTTTAAATTAAAGAAAAAAAGAAACAATTATGTGTTCCAAAGTTCCCACTGAATCTGAAATCTTCAGCATCCAATTTAGAGCAATTTATGCTTTTGACTCCAGGCAGGGCACAGAGAATATGATCACTCCTCTTCTGAATGACTGGTTACACACATCATACACACATTCCACAGAAAGACACCAACATATTCTGGAAACACAGAACAGCTGAAGCTGTTGTTGGAGAGACCGAATTTACTTTTTTCCCAGTTACTATTGCTGTTGCAATATTTGTATGCATTAAGTGTCATTGTCTATGCATTGTACAGTTCATACATTTTCAGTCTTTTATGTAGAATTTTGTGAATATACGTTCTAATGCATTTCACTGTGGTTGATTTCAGGTTCTGTGAGTCTTGTCAAGGAGAATTAAAAGATAAAAGGGTAAGTATAGCTTTTAATGTCTAGCTTTCTATTTCTACTGTAGCTATGAAATTGTCATTGCACAAGATAATTCAAATTCCATATTTTACTTGGCATATTCCTGAGCCACAATATTAACGGGTAGCACTGGTGTTGTGGTACATGCTCCTCCTGCCTTTTATGTAGTGCAAATTTGATTCCTGGTCAGCGCAGCAATTCCCAATCACTGGCAGTCACAAGCCCTGATAAATATTGGTGGGATAGATCAGGAAGGGCATCCAGCATAAAAACTGTGTCAAACAAATCATGTGAGTGACTCGCTTTGTTGACGCCCCCCTAACAAGGCAAAGCTGAAAGTCACCTATTCTTTGTACTATCAACATAGTATTTTATTGCACAGCTTATGTTTTTTGTTGCAATCACTGCAATCAAAGTATTTCTGTCTCTCATAATTCATGCCTTCTCCAGACTGTGTGGTTCATCTTCTTTCTGTCAGTATGTTTACATGCAGTCAATAACCCTTCCAAAACCCAAATAAGACCCCTAGCCTATCCCTTTTTTCTAACACGAGTATTTGGTCATATGAACGTGATTGGGGTACCTCCTTTGAACGGAGCCTTTGGTTTGTGTTCTGCGCATGCTCTATTCACAAGAAATCGTAGTCTTGTGAGTAACGAAACTACTATGAACTGGTATCATAATCATTCCGAATAAGATCTGTGGTCACCTGTTTACATGTGTGATCCATTCCGATCTGCTGTTAATCAGTTCCGCCTCGAAGCCGTGCGATGTGCAGATATGGATCACATGATTGATCAAGATGGAGTTCATTAGTCATTGAACACACTTTTATTGAAGCTAAATGAATCCAAGAAAGGGCCGGTGAACCTAATGGTAATCTGATGGAGTTGAGAGGAGTCGGGAGAGAAGTGAAAGATTTGAAAGACACAAAAGCACAACTGCAAGATATTAGGGGAGAGCTAGATAAGGCCAATGCAAGGCACTGCGATGTGGAAACAAGGGGTTGCCAAACACAAAGAAAAGTTGCGGAGTACAGACGAAATGCTGGTTGAGATGATGACAATTCAGGAAAAACTTCAGTCTAAAATTATCTCCCTGGAAGCCTACTCGAGGAAGAGACACTTAGACTCTACGCAATACCGGAAGGAGTCAGGCTCACAATCGATGATCATCGTTGAAAAACTTCTGCGTGACAGATTGGAAATTCCCGACTCCGTAGAATTGCAAATACAGAGAGTGCACAAATCCTTGTCGTCACCTCCGCCGAGCAGCGCCCAGCCTCGATTGATCTTGTTAACGTTTTTGTGCTTTACTGTAAAAGAAAAAGTGCTCCGACTGGCATGGCAGAAGAGGAGTTTCATGTGGAACAACAACAAAGTAAACGTCGATCATGACAATCCACCGGAGATTATGGCCATGAGGAAGGAGTATAGCAGGGGGCGACAGATCCTGAAAGAGAAGAATCTGCAATTCCGGACCCTCTACCCTGCCCGCGGTGTGGTGTGGTTGGTCTGATTTTCATTTCAGTTTGTTTGTTATATCTATGTAAATTCTTTACATATTTTTGTTTTTTTCACGGGGGGGGGGGGGGGGGGTGGTCGGGGTTGTGGGGGGTGGGGGGGTGGCGTAATGGTCTGCTGCTGGTCTGCGGATGTGAGATTTTGTCCAATTTTATTTTTCAATGCAAGGTGATTCAGTGAAAATTGCTGATTGCTTTACTTCAATAGACACACTTGAACCAGAGTGAACACATGAGATTAAAAAGAAAAGGTTTTAAATTTGTTTTCCTCATCTGATAAAGCAAAACATAAGAGAGGAGTGGCAATCCTCATTTCGGGAACACTTAACTATGAACATATTTCTGAAACTTGTGATGATGAAGGTAGACATGTTAAAATAATTGGGAAGATAGAAGGATCTGATATTACAATTATAGATGTGTATACCCCACTTGGAATGACTGGTTATTCTATAGGAGTGTTTTGAATCTGATGGTTGATTCCCGGGTTGTTGTTATATGTGGGGGAGATTTTAATTTCCGTCTTAATCCCGCACTAGATTCCTCAAATTCATCAAACCAAACCACCCCACTCATAAGGAAAATTAAAGATAATTTTGCAGAAATGGGGATAGTTGATGTCTGGCGGGAGTTACACATATCTAACAGGGATTATACACATTATTCAAGATCGTTCAAAGTTTACGCTAGACTTGATTTTTTTATGTTTAATATAGATAGATTTAAGGTTAAAAGCTGCAACATATTAACAAGATCATAGCCCTATATTGTGGTGTATTCTGATTGCTAGGAAGACAGCGTAACACATTGTGGAGATTTAATTCTAATATACTTAATGACCCTACCCTGTCACTCTCTCAAAAATTGAGGATGACATGACATAAAGGTATTTCTGGAAATCAATGACATGGAAGAAATCTCACCTATTATTCTATGGGACATGCTTAAAGCGGTCATGAGGGGCAATTTAATCTCCATAACTACGCATCTTAAACGCCTCAAAGGGTAAAAACTAACAGATCTACAGGTGGAATTGAAAGTGAAACAACTGGAAGATGTAAATGACCCAAGTTCTATCACAAAGAGGGAAATCAAAAAGGTACAAGGGTAAATTAATTATATTTATACACAGGAGGCTCAAAAAAATCTATTTTTTCTAAAACAGAAATACTATGAGATGGGTGGGAAATCAGCAAAATATCTGGCATATAAATTGAGAAAACAACAGGAGGAAAGTACTGTATATAGAATTAAGAATCCTAAAACTAAGGTATTAGAGACTGAATTGGGGAGGATTCAGGAACATTTTTAAACTTTCTACAGGGATCTATATTTACAACCTAAGGCCTCGGACGAAAATCGCATCAATGCCTTCCTTGGCTTCTTGGACTTACCAGTGCTTCCAGACCATAATGAGAACTTGATCAAGCAAATTTCAGCAGAAGAAGTTTATGCTGCCATCGTTGAAATCAGGAAAGGCGATGATTCCCATTGGTACCGATGCCTAAGGCAGGAACTAACTCCACTATTAGTGAGAACATTTAATTTTGTATTGCAGGAGGGGATAATTCCACCTTCCTGGAGATAGGCAACAATGTCAGTTATCCCAAAAGAGGGGAAAGACAAACAGGAGTGTGGAAGCTATCGGCCAATCGGTGTACTTAATTTGGATCATAAGATATTTACTTTTATTCTTTCCCATAGACTAGAGAAGCTGCTACCAGTCCTCATCAATTTAGATCAGTTTTGTCGCCAGAGGTAAACAACTGATAATATCAGAAGAGTACTGCATATTATGGATCATATCCACAAGAATAAATTGCAATCGATAATAGGGATTCTGGATGGCGAGAAGGCGTTTGATTCGGTCATATGGGATTTTCTATATAAAGTGCTGAAGAAGTTTGGTTTTAGGGACAAGTTCATTAGAGTAGTTGAAGCATTGTATGATAGGCCCTCGGCGCGTATTAGGATCAATGGAGACTTATCTGGAAGTTTCCCCCTTCAATGGAGATGTAGGCAGGGCTGTCCAATGTCACCCCTCCTTTTTGATTTATTTATAAAGACACTAGGACAATCAATAAGACAAAATACAAAAATCAGATGTATCCTAATATCAGGAGTAGAACACAAGGTCGCTATGTTTGCTGATGATGTTTTGGTTAGTTTGGGGACGCCAGAGAGCTCATTTAAGGAACGGATGTTATCCTTGACTCATTTTTGGAAGGTTTTCGGGCTATAAAGTTAACAAGTAAACGCAGGTGATGACACTTAACTATACCCCCACCGCAACCCTACACAAAGAATTTATTTTAAAGTGGGAAAATGAGAATATTAAATACCTAGGGATACAATTGACTAGTGATCTTTTATGGCTTTTTCGTGCTACCTATGAGCCACTATCTTTCAATATTAAAGCTGACCTACACAGATGGAACTTGATCCCCTTTTTGAACCTTAGTGCGAGGATACATGCAATCAAAATGAATATTCGCGAATATTACTTTTTTTTTCTTTTTTTTGACAGCAGCTCAAACGGATAAACCCCCCCCCCACACACACACACACACACACACACATACACCCCTACCCCCACCCCACATCGCCCTTTATGCACATAGTTCTGAATTTAGGTTTTCAAAAAAGATCAGTTATCTGTAAATGATGAGTGCTAGTCCCTAATGTTTTGTTAAATTGTTTATGTACATTATTTTATCTGATACGGTGGAGTGTTGTATTGTGGGTTGTACACTGGCTTGTACTTGACGCGTGTGTGTGTGCGTGCGTGCGTGCGTGTGAGTGTATGTGTGTATTCATTAGTTCACCTAAAACCTATTAAAAAAAATCCCATCCCGTTCACCTAAACCGAACACTTCCAGCCAGAGTCGTGAGGTGGTCAGGAGACCCGAGGAAGGACCAAAGAAAAGAAAGGAAAGTGAAATCCAGCACCGACCAGACACCACCCACCAGGCCACCAACCAGAGTCCTTCACCAACCCCAGAGACATCTAAATTTCAACAAATCAGGGAGACCTCAAGAGACCAAAGGAGAGACTGAGGAAAGGAAGGAAGGACAGACGAAGCAGAGTGAGATCCACAGACACCAGCCTTCACCGATTCAATAACCTGAAAAAGAAGCAGATTGTGTCTGAGTTTCGATAGATGCTGGTGTGGTGGATCTGGCATGCATGAAAATCTCCACCAAATAGGGGGAGCCGTCAACCCCTGCCAGGACACAGCAAGCGCAGCACCTCAGGGCCCCCCATGCCGCAAACCCAGGAGCAGGAGCGCCCCCCCACCCCAACGCGGCCCGCGCCCCCAACCCAACGCAGCAGGACGGGGCACTGCAGATTGTCGTCGACCCCTTCCAGGACAGAGCAAGTGCAACACCTCAGGGCCCCCCAGGCCGCAGCAGCGCCAAAGGACGACCCCCGGGCCTCGCAGGGGCCACCGGCCGGAGAGCAAACCCAGGAGCAGGCCGCCAGGCACCCCACCGGTCCACAGCCCCCACTCCCCCCATGACCCCCCGCCCCCCATCCACCCCAACCCAGCCCCAGCCGCCCCCAAATGGCCCCCGGAGCCCCGAGACCCGGGCCACGGATGGAGCCCCCGGCCCAGGGGAGGGGGAGAAAGGCGGAGGGGGAAGGGACAGGAGAAGGAGACGACAAGAAGGGCAAGGGGCAGCGGCAGGGCAGCAGAGAGAGGAGAGGAGGCGGAAGGGTGACGAGGGAGAAGGGACAGGGAGGCAGAGGACGGGCGGGGGGAGGCGAGGAGGGAGAGGCAGCAAGGGGGAGGAAGGGGGAGGGGAGAGGGAACCACGGGGCACCCCGGCGGCCCATAGAGCGACGGACCGCGCCGGAGCGGCGCCGCCCCGGACACCAGGGAGAGCCCCGCAACGCAGCATCCCCCAAGAGACCCAGGGAACGGCCAAGACACAGCCGCCAGCCAACAGAGGGGCAGACCCGCCCACGCCCAGCCAGGGGGGGTCAGCACCTATAGAATTAACCCCCTGGCATGCAGTGAATCCGAATATTAACCCTGAGTGCCCATTGGAGGTGAATCTTGAGGAGTTGGTGATTCAGGTGTCATTTGATGTAGTCTCGATCCTGTTGGCAGCAACTGGGATCCTGACAATAAAAACACAACCATTAGTTACATATTGCCAAATACAGAAACATCAATGTAAGTTATCGCGATGTGGTGGCTCTCGCTAACAGGCAGAATTAAGTAACCAGATTAGGTTAAAATATTCTATATACGTAGACCATGTTTCTATAAATTTTGATATTTGGTTTTTATTTGAGGCAGATATTTTTTCCATTAAAATGTGATTTATGAGGAGGTTAGACCATTGGTCGATATTCAGAGTTTGTTTATTTTTCCAGTTAACAATTGTTTTTTTTGCGATAGTAAGGGCTACAAGTGTAGATTGAAATTGTGTATGTGGTAAGTCAGTTGTTGTTAGGTCACCTAGCAAACACAAGTTTGGAGATAAAGGTATTCTACAGTCCAAGATAGCGGAAAGTTTTTCTAAAACTTTAGTCCAGAAATACATAACCGGAGTGCATAACCATAAAGCATGAAAATAAGTGTCTGTAGTGTTTTGTAAACACTGGAGACAAATGTCGGAGTCTGAGAGTCCCATTTTCTTCATCATATATTGAGTAAAATGTATGTTCTATGAATAATTTTATATTGGATAAGTTGTAAATTTGTGTGTTTTTTCATTTTAAATACGTTTTCACAAACTTGAATCCAAAAGTCAGATTCCGGAGCTATAGACTAAGTCTAAAATAGAATAAGTCTGTCTCCCATTTTGAGATGGGTAAAAATTTTTTTATCAGTATTTGAAAGTAACATATATTTTTGAGAGTTTTTTTGTCGCATGAACCATTTCTCAATAATCTTATCAAACTTAACCACCTGAATTTTCAGCTTACTGTATTTTGCTCTTCTCTGTTTCTAGATGTTCACCTGCCCATCCTGTCACAACGTATTTTGCGTAGAGTGTGATCACTTCATTCATGACACACTACACTGCTGCCCTGGTTGTGTTCACAGTCAAGGCACTTCTTAAAACCACACCTAGACGAATGAAGAGGTTGAGAGAAGGGATGATGATGATTATAAGAGCTCATGACTAACAGAGACCATGTAAAATATGTACAGTAGTATAACTTCATTTGCAGCTACAGTATATTATATTATTATTTTATTTTATTAAATATATTTAATCTCTGGCAGTGCCCCAAACACACCCACTCTTGTGTTTGGATTGTTTTTTTTCCCATTAAAGCAAATTAGAATATTTGATGTTGATTAAAGGATAGATGTATACAGTACATCTGGTGCTGTGCCAAGCAAATCATGCAAGCTCGCTTTTGGTGACCCTTGACTGGGAAAAGCCGAAAGCCACTTCTTCTACACATAGACTGTTCTGGGACACAATTGTGTTTTGTTTTTTGTTGTTGTTTTTTTGCGTGTTGATAGTTTGTCAACAATTTCATTTCTGAATCACATTTTTCAATGACTGATTCAGCCGAATGTTCGCTAGCAACTATGGTATACCTTGTTGTTTTAAGAGCTACCATACAATTGAACATTTAGAACTCAGCCCTACCGTCTGTTATTGTGTTGTGTGATGTCAATTACTATGAATAATAAAGCTGAAATGGTTTTATTTCTTTGTGTTTTTTTTGTTTTGTTTTTTTGTATTCTGATTTATTTTATTTTATTTGTTCCGGCCTTGTGTCAACGGGATAACATTTTCAGATCAGTGGCGCGCGGTGCATTTTGGACCTGGACCTTAAATGGGGAGTTGACCTAATCCACCGCTTAATATCGCCACGATCGCGTCGCAATTCTACAAAATATGCAATACAATATAACTAACAATATAACATTACAGAGAAAGCAAGGCGTTGAATGTATTTGAGGTTGAATACCATTATTTCCAAAGTAAGAAACAGTTCAACCTTTATTGTCCAATACTGTACATCATCTCCAAAGATATTGATGTTACGTTTGATCAATTGCCTCCTCACCTCAACACTTGGCTTGACGGCGCACGACTGCCACCTAGCGGCCATTCAACATAATGCCGTTGTTTACAGTCATGATGATTTCAAGGAAGGCATAGTAAAAAGTCATCATGATGGGCGTGCTGACTGAGCGTTTAAACCCAGGTTTAAAACTTTGCTCTTTTCCCCTATACCTTTGATTAATATCTTGTAAGCATTTTTAAACCATGTTTTTTTCCCTTTTAGTTGTTTTAGAAACCTACTCTTATGTGTTTACTTTTAAATGGTTTAAACCTTTTATGTTGACATTTTATTGTTGTCAAGCATGCTCTTTAAGGAAATGTAAGCTTTTAGTTTTCTCTGCTTTGCTTCTGATTGTCATTAACTGCTTTGTTTGTGCTTGTAGGTGTTGTGCCTTTGCTTGTATGAAGCACATTGAATTGTCTTGTGTGTGAAATGGGCTATAAAATATAGCTATAATATAGCCCATTTCATACGACTTTGCCGTGAGCGTGTCGGTATCCACACTGCACGCTCCATTCACTCTCATCACTCTCTGGTTTCCATCCCCAATAACTCCCCAATCCTCACGGTGGCGGTGATGCGCCTAAAATGTTGATGTTTTTCAGAGGAAGACGGTTTACTAACTGTGTAAAAACTTCTGTGAACGTTGGACTGTTGGAGAGAGGAGTATGTCTCGAATCTTGAACGGCATCGTTGCAATGTGTCCGGACCAGGGAATAGGCAGAAACGGACATCTCCCATGGCACCCAACAAGACTAAAGTAAGTGAAAGTACATCAGCACGCTGTAAACGGATCTTTGTGGTATTTAATACGTTTTCACAGATTGATTGAAGCACGTGGATTAATGGTTAATCTGGGGTTTCATAAAAAATAAAGATTTAGAATTAAGAAAAGTAAGTCATTTTAATAACATGGTATTCACGCATAACATTTTTTCCCTCCAAGCTCGGTGTACAGTGGGTTACTTATCCCATCACCACTGAATCGTCACTTCGTAACTTGACATGTGCAGAAGTCTCAGTTACAACAATCGTTTGCAGTGATCGCCTTAAATGATTTTGCAACAATGTCGAGGGTATCGTCCTGTTTTATATAAAGAAAGAAGACCAAGATAAACCACTTCAGTAAAACTTGAAGCAATGTTTCCACTAGACTCCTGGAAACACTCGCATCAAGCATGCCCAAAGGAATTTTTGAAGTGGTTCACAAGAACGGTGGAGCTGTTCATTACTGAGTCCTACTGAGAATTTTTTGGGGGTTCTGGTTTGGAGTTTTTTGTTGTCTTAAACTTTTGATCTGCTAATTAACAGCGTTTTTTAGTTTATTTGTTTTCAATACATTCTTTTTCAAAGTGCTTTTTGTCACACTCCCCCTTCTTGTTTTTGCATATTGTAGCTCTACTTAAAACCTCACTAAGATCCAAATGTGCAAAAGGTAAACTCTAGCTATTTTTCAACTGGTCTTAAGATTTTGATCAGGTCTGTATTATTGATAACAAAATGTTTGGGGTTGACTTTCTACTTAAAATGCGCATACTTTAGCATTTGTCCTCAATTAATGTTTTTCTCTTCCAGTGATGAATTCAAATATTTCCGGAAGATGACAGCCACAGCATCTGTAGAAGGTAACTGTTGAAGTGTGTGAGGTTTAACGTCATTGGCGGCCCTCCGTAGGTTTTTACTTGACGTCTTTTAACGTCCATGGCAGTCAAAGAGTTAATAATATATTATTATTAAAAATGTATATACAGTGTATAAATTTACTGTATGAGAGTTGATGATTTCTTGCAACGATTAGGAAACAGATACAGATTGATAATAGGTAATTATCAACAGTCGTCACTAGCTTTATAAATTTCTGTCAGTGTTTACATTTTCCAAATAATCAAGTCTGTAAAATTCCTAAAAAATCATAATGTCCCATCACTGCTAAACTATTTTAGACCAGCCGCGCGGGCTACTCGTGATCCATAAGGGCTACCAGGTGACCCCTGACTTGCACTTTAGTGGTATGTTTTCAGCCTTTATTTATTCATATTATTCAGTCTGATAATAAAGGGTACCAGCAGGTCTGGGGACCATATAACACAAGTACAGAGAAAAAACAAGAACTGCTTTTTAAGGGTGATATCTGAGTGTGGGGGTGTTATACAAAGGTGTGTATTTTATGAGAGTTTACGGTACATACATGTTTAACCAAGATGGGAAACGAGTGCTGTCTGCGGAAGACATGCAAATTGGGAAGTTGGGTCATCATTCAGAGCAGTTGCAAGGAATTTATGAATGACATTATGATGGCCATTACCGTCTTGAGGTGTTTGGTGTGGTCAATGATCTGTTGTCTCCTGCAGGTAAGCGGAATGTGGTGCTCATGGGAAGGAATACATGGTTTTCCATCCCAGAGAAAAACCGACCTTTAAACAATAGGATCAACATCGTGCTAAGTCGACAACTCAAGTATGTTTTATGCTTTTCACACGCATGCACACAGTCAAAAATATTTACTAATTTTAGTCTTATAGTGTAACCAGAGGCATGATTAAAGGTTATTAAATACAGTGGAACCTCGGAGTTTGAACGTCTCGGAACTCGTACAAATCGGACTTAAACCAAAAAATCTGAGTAAAAAATGCCTCGGAGTTTGAAATCATTTTCAGAGTTTGAACACCCAAGTAAAGCAAGCTAAGACGAACGTACCTTGAAAATGGGTAGCCGAGTGAAGCAGAGTGGAGCCGAGCAATGCCGGATGCTCACGTTGCGGTAGTTGAGACGATGCACTGCTCATTTCCAGTCAGATTGTGAATACTCTCGTAGGTGCTCCATACTCGCGAGTGCATTTGGATTTTTTCACGACAATTCTTTTGCTATGGCCCCAAAGAAAGACAACAATGCCAGTGGCACCAAAGAAAAACGTACAGTGCTACAAACCACAGTGGAATTAGGAAGGAGATTAGTGCGCCGTTGTAACTACCGTGACTACTTCTGTAAATACTGGCACGAGGACCACCCCCCTCCCTTAGCTGTGCAATGACGTGCCTGATGTTAAAACGCATGCAAGGACCGCTTGGTAGTCTAACAATATGCCCAATGTAAAATACATTAACTCAACACTGAACTAAAGCTAGCATTTAACATAGCATTTATCATCCACTGATGCCATCACACCACAACAAAAAAGGTATTTACTGTACTTTACTGTAATTAAAAAAAAAACTTAAATAGAAATTAAAAAATGAATTTTCAATTTTTGGAGCTTGGGAACAGATTAATTGCGTTTACATTATTTCCTATGAGAACAGATGTTTCGGAGGTTGAACAATTCGGACTTTGAACACTTCGCAGGAACAAATTATGTTTAAACTCCGAGGTACCACTGTATTGTTTGTTTACTGGTAATTTTTATTCATATGTGAATAAGAAAATAGAGTTCTGGTGATTTGCCCAGGCATGATTTTAACAGGCATTGAAAACAGACATGTTTTCAGACTTTTGTTTGCTCATTTATGCTAATGTTAAATGAAGTTATTTTTCTCGTGTATTCATGGTATTGGAGGCCCAGGAAAGTCCACCATAAAAATTAGAGCAGGGTCACCGACCTTTTTGAAAGTGAGGGAGCAACTTCCTGGATTAGTAGGAAGGGCTACCTGTTAAATACACACTTCTGAAATAAGAACTTTGCTAAAATTACCTTAATTTATGTTATTGATATTTATTAGGTTTTTAACGTGCATCGACTCTATTCAAATCGAATCATTCCACTGTACTAGTTTGAATTGTATCACACCTCATGTATGAGATACGGATCAAATTGTCTTTTATTGGAGTGATGCACACTCGTAATATGTGAAGACACTTATGTTCATGAGGTAGGAAAAAAAAATCTTAATGTCAGTATGCAACATTTTATCCTATGCATTTCTGCAAGTGTTTACATTTTCAAATAGCACTTCTACATTACTAGGAAATCACAAAGTCCCGTCACTGGCTATTTATTTTTCAAACATGTAGGTGGGCTACTCATGTGGTCCAATATTGGATGCTACCTGGTGCCCATGAGCATCAATTGCAATAGTTTGTTTTATAATAAGGAGAGTTTCTGTTTTACAATAGTGTTGCTTGACCAACAGAGATAGCCCTGCTGGCGCCCACCATCTGGCCCCGGATTTTTGCTCAGCTCTCCGGCTGATTGACACAGAGCTGTCAAACCAGGTTGATCAGGTCTGGGTTATAGGAGGGAGCTCACTCTACAAGGTATCCACCATTTAATTTGTTGGCTTTTGAAATTTTACACGACAGTCAGGCAGGCACGGGTCGGTGGTTTTAAAAGACATGGTATATATACTGTATATAGCGTTTTTTTTGTGTGTGTGTGTGTGTGTTAGCACAGGCACACCCCTCTCTTTGATGTAGCGAGAAGTCAGTGAGGGTTACCTTGGCTTGTTCGAAGATACCACATTTGAGAGCGCACAATACATCACTCTCTGACTAACTTAGTCATGTTAATAGTGTAGCGATGGTGAGGCAGCACACTTCCCAGGCTCCCGACGTGCTTTGCAAGTGCTCCCTGTAAATAGTTGTTGCTCTTTATTCTGAGTGTGTCTGCAATGATGACAGGCTTTTTGCCTTTTATTGATAGGTCAACAGGGTTGATTTATGATGATGATGTTGATGTTGATGTCTGTAGGAGTTGATGCAGAGCCAAGGCACCAGAAGGTTATTTGTCACAAAAGTTCTGAAACAGTTTCCATGTGACACATTCTTCCCTGAATTCTGCTCAGACAAGTTCAATCTGCTGCCTGGGTAAGATCAGCATGGTTGCTATTCTGATTGTAAATAGTTGTGTTGGTTGAAATGGCCACTTGGCCAGACACATTTATTTTTAGTTATCACTTTATGTAAGTATTTTTTGCTGGGGACAAATTAGCCAAGGTGCTACTGTTGCCCATTACATCATTTTTCTTACAACTATGTATAGCAAGTATGTCCAGGATAATGAAATTTATTTTCAATTAGTTTGTCGAAATTGTGTTACTCAATAAAAAAAAAAATCTTGTTTAAACGAAAGGGAAGATGGCAACAACACTCATTTTTTTGTCCCAAAATAAAGTGAATAAAATTTGTGAGACTAAACCAGAACTGTTTGTATATTGCCGGTATGCAAGTCCTGATTTATAGCAATGGCCAATTTGACAATATTGCATATGAAATCCCAAGTGTAGTAAGTTTTATTTTTCTTACAGGTTTCCAGGAGTACCACAGGGCCTGCAAGAGGAAAATGGTATTCAGTACAGATTTGAAGTTTATGAGAGCATTGCACATTGCTGACAATTATACAATTAATGTACTACAGAATAACTGAAACTTTGTGTTTGTGTTTTTTGGAGTACAGTATTTAGTTATAAGACAGCACGTTTTAAATAAAAGCATTGAAAACGTGTTATTTGTAGGCATATACTGTATGCAGTTGTTCACGTAACAATTTTTGTCTGGTTCTCAAAGGAGCACCAGGGGTTGTTACTTGGTGCTCATTTTTCCCCCAACCCACCAACCTTACTGGATGCACTTTAAGACCAATAGATACTGTACAACACAATTAGCTGATTTGGCGTAGTTCTCTTAGGGTAGGTTCCCCAATATTTTTTGCACCCCAGAATGGTTTTATGTAAAAAGGCAATTTAGGGCTGAAAAATCCCTACCGTGATCATTGTTTCCGTATCAGCCAAAAATAGACACATCTCAACTGTTGCTCTTAATTAAAGGACATCAGGTTATTTTTTACTTGAATATTTATTTTAGGTCAAAGGTTGAACTAACCTTGCTCTGCCAGATGAATTCTCGCGGTATATATACAACTATGGGTAAAAAAGGAACCGATCCTCTACTTGTCTACGTCTATTTGACCCAACTTTGAGTCAAGAAATTTCTCTTTCAGCGTAAAACAACTCATTAATATTGGTCAGATCCTTTACTTGAGATTTTGGTATAGATAGATACGAAGTAAATATTGGTGCCAATATCACCGATACCAAGTACTTTTAGGTTCATAAAATACTATAGTATTTTAAATAATTTTTCCTATTAAATAACTTAATTAATTAATTTATTTATTTTTGCAAATTAGACTTGGTTGTTATGTTCTTAAAAATGCCATAATATAATTTTCTTAACGGAAACATACCTGGGCTATTTAAATTTGCAATGTAGTAAAAATCTTCAATTCTTAGTCCCTGTCACTCTTCTGCACTCAGAGAAACGACAGCCACCGAAGTTCCTCCAATCTCGTCACATTACATAAATGATACTTACATGTTTTGCTACACTAATACCTAGCTCAACTAGTAGTTGGAAAAGCTCAAACTCATTGTCATCATATTATGTCCAAAAAATAAATAAATAAATGTAAAATATCGATGCGAGTACTGTACTCTGGTATCGATCAGATACACGTCAGTATCGATTCTATCAATACTCTTTCTGTTTCAGCTTCAGAGCGCCGTTGTCGGCACGGCCCTGCGATCCTTTAAGCCTGGCAGAGACAAAAGCGTGGTTCACACTAGTTTTGTTCCGATTTTGGCCCCCGATTCCGATACCCCGTTTTGCAGTATCGGCCGATACCATACCGATACCTAAGTTTTTTTTTTTCTCAACATGAAAAAGCTGTCCTGCCATTGGTTCAGAGCATTCAAGGACCAATACGATATCTTAGCTCGGGCATTGCAGGAAACATGTCACACATCAGTGAATGTGGTGCATGAGCAAGACACAAGATTCCGCATCCAAAGTCCTATATAGTGTCAGAATTAATGGTATCGGCATGTCACAGTACTCACTGATACCACTGTTTTAATGCAGTATCGGGCCCTCTGCCGATACCAGTATCAGAACAACACTAGTTCACACTTGGCCTGTTGCGTTGCAATGGCTGCCATGAGAGTCGCATGTAGTGGTCACACAGCCCAGAAAAACAAAAAGGATGAAAAAATTGGTGAGGTAATGTCTAATGGCTTTCCACCATAAGAAAAATGGCGGGGCGCCAACTGTGTGAAAATGGTCTAAATGCGTCGATACAAAAAGTATATATATATTTAAAAAAATATATATATATAAATCACATAAAATGTTAAGGTTGTTTGAACTTTATTTATTCAATATAATTACAATTATTTTCATTGTCAAATATTGTCTCTTTTTTCAAAGATCCCATTCATATTATGTAATACCCAAGATACTGTGCATTAATAAAATCTATAAACACACCAACTACCAATATATAACCCCTAAAAAAACAAAACAAAAAAACTGATATGTTCATGAGCATTTGGTGAGAATTATTTATATCATGTAATCAGTTTGTAGTCTGATTTACGTGATGGGTTGACTCAAAAACATTGGTGGTTAGCTGGTGATAACGTAAGCCAGCAAGCACTTTAAAGTAACACTACTAAATGAGTTTTGAACCTCCAATTCAGATTTTCACAATTCTGCTGATGAAACATTGACTTAGAGCTGGATTAATTTAACCTTTGTCTGGGAGCCTGAGGGGTATCATTTTTACTTGCACTAAACAACTTTGCGGAGGATGGTGGGACCCCTGCCACACAAAAAAACTACAAATTTTACAGATTTTTGTCTGAGGAGATAGAAAATAAAAAAAGGAGCCTACCTGGATAAAAAAAGCACAGTACAGGATTGGCCTGGTATGAAGTGAAAGACGAGGGGGTGTTTCCTACCGAGGCCGTTTGTGGTGCTTGGCTCATTTTGCCATTTCGCTGTGGGAATGACGTGTGACAGGTTGACGGTTAAAATGCTGTTCAGCTTGAAATATTGACGATTGCCGAATGACGGACACTCATAATTCATTGGCGCGCCCACCTGTGCCAATCATACTCCAGGTTACCAGAAGATTGAGGGTTACTCGACGATATGCGCTGACTCCTCATGGGAAATGTGGTCTTCATTCAAGGCAAAACACTACTGCTTTTGTCCATATGGTGCCGCCATAATCAACGAAAACTGAAAAGTCCTTTGTTGACGCTAATTAAACAGTTCTTTTCATATCGCACTGATAGCATGACTGTGGCCAAATCAACATTTAATATGACTACAGTAGTGCAACACTCAATCTTCCATTGCATCAGTGGTACAAGTCATAGTTTTTTCTGTGACATTAGAAAACAACTTATCTGTGGTAGAAGTGTCCTCCTCCTTCCAGTCCACAAACGATCGGTGGTGTGCTGCTCTGCTGGTCTGGCCTGAGTAGGTAGAGAAGGACTTGGTGTCCTCCTATTGACTGGAAGCCCCTCCATTTCATTGGCTGGTCAAACTTCAGGGGCCAAGCTAATTACCAATTCATTAAAACAAATACGTACTCCAGTCGGCGTCCGAACGCTGTTTGGCGCTTAACCCATTAAGGCCTAATATGCCTGCCAAAACATGCCTCTAAATTTTAGTCTAAAACCTATGGGTAACTTTAGAATCACCCCCGAAATCCTGAAGATTTCCTGGAAATTCAACAATATTGTCAACACATACTAAATAATTGGTATCTCAGCCCCTGAACAGAGGCGGACTTACCATTAGGCAAACCTAGGCAGTCTTGGGCCTCACATTATTAGAGGAACCCATAAAATTCCTCATACACTAATGGCTAATATAGTTTTTACTTATTACGCTTTTTTTTTTACGCACATTAATTATGTTTTTGATCCAAATCATTTTGCTAAAATGCCCCTCCTCAGTTTCCACTAATGTTTCAGTCCATCTTACTACGCAATGTGCATGCGCAAAAAGAGAGCGGACCCCCTCAACGCCTCGGCTACGCCTAGAAATTCTGTCCATAAAAGTTATGAACAGAATCGGTGACAAAGGGCAACCTTGGCGGAGTCCAACCCTCACAGGAAACAAATTCGACTTACTGCCGGCAATGCGGACCAGACTCTGACATCGGTCGTACAGGGACCGAATAGCCCGTATCAGGGGGCTCGGTAACCCATGCTCCCGAAGCACCCCCCACAGAACTCCCCGAGGGACACGGTCAAACGCCTTCTCCAAGTCCACAAAGCACATGTGGACTAGTTGGGCGAATTCCCACGCACCCTCGAGGACCCTGCTGAGAGTGTAGCGCTGGTCCACTGTTCCACGGCCGGGACGAAAACCACACTGCTCCTCCTGGATCCGAGATTCGACCTCCCGATGGACCCTCCTTTCCAGCACCCCTGAATAGACCTTACCTGGGAGGCTGAGGAGTGTGATCCCTCTAAAGTTGGAACACACCCTCCGGTCCCCCTTCTTAAAAAGGGGAACCACCACCCCGGTCTGCCAATCCAGAGGCACCGTCCCCGATGTCCACGCGATGCTGCAGAGACGTGTCAACCATGACAGCCCCACAACATCCAGAGCCTTTAGGAACTCCGGGCGGATCTCATCCACCCCCGAGGCCCTGCCACCGAGAAGCTTTCCAACCACCTCGGCGACTTCGACCCCAGAGATAGGGGAGCCCACCTCAGAGTCCCCAGACCCTGCTTCCTCAAAGGAAGGCGTGTTGGTGGAATTGAGGAGGTCTTCGAAGTACTCTCCCCACCGGTTCACGACGTCCTGACGCCGGATGGTGGACCAGAATTTCCTCGAAGCCGTCCGGAAGTCGTTTTCCATGGCCTCACCGAACTCTTCCCATGTCCGAGTTTTTGCCTCAGCCACCGCCAAAGCCGCATTCCGCTTGGCCAGCCGGTACCCGTCAGCAGCCTCCGGAGTCCCACAGGCCAAAAAGGCCCGATAGGACTCCTTCTTCAGCTTGACGGCATCCCTTACCGCTGGTGTCCACCAGCGGGTTCGAGGATTGCCGCCACGACAGGCACCAACCACCTTACGGCCACAGCTCCGATCGGCCGCCTCAACAATTGAAGCGCGGAACATGGTCCACTCGGACTCAATGTCCCCCGCCTCCCCCAGGACAATGGAGAAGCTCTGCCGGAGATGGGCGTTGAAACTCTTTCTGACAGGGGGTTCTGCCAGACGTTCCCAGCAGACCCTCGCAGTACGTTTGGGCCTCCCTGGTCGGACCGGCATCTTACCCCGCCATCGGAGCCAACACACCACCAGGTGGTGATCAGTTGACAGCTCCGCCCCTCTCTTAGCCCGAGTGTCCAACACATACGGCCGCAAGTCCGATGACACGACTACAAAGTCGATCATCGAACTACGGCCCGCCGAACTTATCCAATAAGGCTAGCAAAAAATATATACAGTATATATATTTTTTTTTTGTTCAGCTCAGTGGCCGAGTGGTTAGAGTGTCCGCCCTGAGACTGGGAGGTTGTGGGTTCAATTACCGGCCGGGTCATACCAAAGACTATAAAAATGGGACCGATTGCCACTCTGCTTGACACTCAGCATTAAGGGTTGGAATTGGGAGGTTAGATCACCACATGATTCCCGAGCACGGCGCTGTTGCTGCTCACCGCTCCCTCAAATGCGGAGAACAAATTTCGCCCCACTTAGATGGGTGTGACAATCAGTGGATCTTATCTTATCTTATTGGATTTGGATTTGGACATTTACAGCAGGAGACGGCACGGTTTTGTGTTGAACACAACAATAATGTCCTGATAGTCCAGAGAATCGGTCAATTCTTTTTTGAAAGAAAGCAGGGACAAAGAGTTCAGTCTATCAGTCAACATTGTGGCACTGTTGCGTGTTTTGATCCTTTTGACAGCTGAAGATAGTCTTTCTACATGTTGTCATGGGTGAGGTGAGGAGCGCGCATGCAGGAGACTGTTGATATTGGTGAATACATCCCCGGGGCGTGCGTCGAGCACTTCTATGAGCGTTTCCTCGTTGGCTTTTGGCTTCTTTTTGAGCTGCTGCACAAACACCGTGTGCTATGCGTCCCCCACGGAGATGGAAAAGTGGTCAGAGACGGATTGGATGTACGCGCTTTGTCCTCAGCGCGTGACAGGCAGCAGCGGCTATCATGCAGCCGCATGTGTCACACGCACTGTGGGCCTGGGTTAAAAATGGGTGGGCCAATGGAAAAAAATTCTTTAACTTTACGCCTTGAATTGAAATCTATTAATAATAGATGCAGTCACCAGGTTTGACAGATCACAGTGTATGTGCTATTATAATCTATTTACATTTCTTCTCCCACTTTGCCAAATAGTGTGTAAATGCCGCATCTTGCATATTCATTGAGGCAAACGTACTACCTGGATTAGGGCTATTTTATAATAATAATAATACATTTCATTTAAAAACAGCACCTTTCAGAACACACAAGGTCACTTTACAAAGCATAAAAACACAGCAAAAGTTGAGTTAAAACAATAAAAATGAAGCTATTGGAAAAGCTGTTTTAAATATGTGGATTTTGCACATTTGAAAAACGCAGTCCTAAGTGCACACTATAAGTAAATTGGGTTGTACATTTATCTGTGTGTTTTTACTGTGCTATGAGGTCCAAATGCTCCTGGTCCGGCCCATCTGTCAAAATTTCAAACCCATTGTGGCCCGCAAGTCAAAAAGTTTGCCCACCCTAGGCCCTAGGGCACACAATGAGTATGCCCACACCTGCTCTGCGCCTCTCACCGTGGGCAACTCCAGAGTGGAAGAGGGTCCAGCCCCTCTCGAGAGGATTGGTACCAGAACCCAAGCCGGGTGTGGAGGTGAGTCCGACTATATCTAGTCGGAACTTCTCAGCCTCGCACACCAGCTCGAGCTCCTTCCCTGTCAGAGAGGTGACATTCCATATCCCCAGAGCTAGCTTCAGTAGCCGGGGGTCAGACCGCCAAGGCCCTCGCCTTTGGCTGCCACCCAACTCACTGCGCACCCGACCCCTTTGGCCCCTTCCACCGGTGGTGTGCCCATGGGAAGGGGGACCCACGTTGCCTTTTCGGGCTGTGCCCGGCCGGTCCCCATGGGTATAGGCCCGGCCACCAGACGCTCGCCTTCGAGCTCCACCTCCAGGCCTAGCTCCAGAGGGGGGCCCCGGTGACCCGCGTCCGGGCAAGGGAAACGAAGATCCAAGGTTTGTGTTCATCATTGGGGTCGTTTGAGCCATGCGTTGTCTGGTCCCTCACCTGGGACCTGTTTGCCTTGGGTGGCCCTACCAGGGGCATGAAGCCCCGGACAACATAGCTCCCAGGCTCATTGGGACACGCAAACCCCTCCACCACGATAAGGTGATGACTCACGGAGGGGCATTTCCCCTGTATTGATAAGTATTTCTTCATCTCATTGAACTTGGGAGGGCCCGTTATCGTTGCAGCTTACCACCCGCATGACGATTGCTATGTTTAGAACAAGTTGGGACATGTACGTCACTAACATGGCTACATGACATTTTTGAGCTCATTTTAAATGAATTCATGTGCTGTTGGACATTTTAAACAATGTTCATATATTTGTAGCATCACTTGTTTCTCCTGTGAGTTGCAGCCAGCCTGTTTTTAGGCTCGTCGTGGTGCATTTTCCAAATTGGCCAACAGTTATTTCTTTTTTTCCCTTTTTTTTAAGTGTTGTCCTAAGAAGTCACCCTGCAAAGGAATAGTCTTTCACTTTAAGCATTAAATCATCATTTTGAGGGTATATGGTTTTCGCTGAGCAGGAAGGGTTTGAAATATGTAACCAGCAACATAATGTACAGTGCTCAGCGTTAAAGAGTACACTCCCTTTGAAAAGTAACATTTTAAACAATATCTCAATTAACACAAAAACAAATGGAAAAGTGTTTTATTTAAGTAACACCCATTTATAATCAACTGTCTGCTTGACACCTGTGAAATGAATAATGAGACTCACCTGTAGACGCTTGTAGTCTAAAATTTTAATCTAAAAAGACGTTCTGTTGGGTGTACGCATTTTTGCGAAACCCTTATTTGTGTAGAACTGAAAATGTTGTTCTCTAATTCATATTATTAACCTTGCTTTCATGTTATAAGTCAAACAGATGCTATATAAATTAAGGATTAAGTAACATTCTAAACAATATCTCAATGAATACAAAAACAATTTCCAAAATGTTGACAAGACCAAGTATAATATACATCTGTTTAACTTATTACATGAAAGTAAGGTTAATAATTAAAAATTAATATTATAAAAATTAGATTACACATTTTTCAGTTTTACTCAAATAAGGGTGATGCAAAAATGCGTACACACCTCAACAAAAATTACTAAATCTAGTACTTTGTATGGCCTCCATGATTTTTAATCACAGTACAGCTTATAGGCATGGAATGAACAAGCTGGCAACATTTTGTTGCATCAATCTTTTCCCATTATTTAAGAATGGCCTATTTTAGAGATCGGATGCTGGATGGAGAGTGATGTTCAACTTTTCTCTTTAGAATTCCCCATAGGTGTTCAATTGGGTTCAGATCAGGAAACATACTTGGCTACTGAATCACTTTTAATTCTCTTTCTTCTTCAGAAATCCTACAGTGGCCTTAAATGTGTGCTCAGGATCATTATCATGTTGGAAAAGTGCACGACGACCAAGGGCACTGAGTGATGGCAGCATCTTTTCTTTCAGTATCGAGCAATACTGCTGTGAATTCATGATGCCATCAATGAATTTCAGCTCCCCGATACCAGCAGTACTCATGCAACCAACCCCACATGAGGACACTGTCACCACAATGTTTCACTGTAGGCACCATGCATTTTTCCTTGTATTCCTCACCTTTGCGACGCCATACAGTTTTGAAGCCATCAGTTAAAATAATTTTTATCTTGGTCTCATCACTCCAGAGTACAGAGTCCCAGTAGTCTTCATCTTTGTCAGCATGGGCAAAACGCATTATTTCCATAGTATATATTTAATGCATCGCTTTGATTCTCACGCTTTGTGCTGTCACTCGCGCCATTTATTTAATTTTTTTATATATCATCTAATTTTCAGAGTACATTGTGGGTCATTTTGTGTGCCCTAAATTTTCGTTCCCTGGACATTCGGACACCACTACAAAATGGCATGACCCCTCAGTAGGGCACTATATAGGGAGTAGGGTCCACATTCGGACACAAGCCATCGACAGACCAAATGCTGTGGTTAAAAAACTAATCGAGACAGTTTAAATCATCACTTTATTTGCAAATCACAATTATGATAAATTTTAAATATATTGTAAGCAAACCTTGAGAAACATCTCACACGGTACTTTACAAACGGCAATATGTAGTAGACTCACACAACAATTTGTAAAATAACATTTGTAAGACTTGAAAACACACCATTGGCACAAGTTTGTTTTCTTTCTTGAGAGTGGTTTAAGAGAAGTTTGTCCTTCTCCGAATTAGAGCCGGGCACCAAGCTTGCGGATGACAAGGTGATTGGGCCCTTCATTAGTTGCTTTAATGATTTTCCAGGCATCATGATGCATGAGACCTTCGAGAGAGAATCTGTTTATTGACAAGACCTCATCACCAACCTCCAGTAGCCCAGACAGCTCAGCAGCACCTCCTGTTGTGGAAAGGGCACAACAATTTATTATAAACCGCTCATTTAGGGGCATATTTGCCCATGTGCTTAGGTCAGAAAAGACGGGCTGCTGCGCACTTTTTTGGCTGTGAGACTCTCTCCTCGACTTAAGTGTGTCAATTAAGCACCTTCATGAAAAGTACACGTTCTGGGTGGAGCAACGTTCCCTGTCAAATCTAGTGCACATATTCTCCTAGAGATCTTTTCTCATGTGCGTTCAGGAGGCTATACAGGGAGTCCTTAAGTTACGACAGAGTTCTATTCCTACGCTGGCGATGTAAGTCAGATTTCCCCAAGTCGATATTTACATCAAAATACTTTGTACAGTAATTTTACAAAACTTGTTACAAAACCTTGTTTCTAAAACTGAAAAACATGCGTTCTACCCGTGGCAGGGGATAAAAAAATGTTTTTTTACAGGGGAAGTGTCTGGCTGTGTTGCGCTCCAGTTGACAACAGATGGTGCTGTGCGTGACATACTCCATCCCCAAGCTGATGTGGCACATAGTTCAGCGTGAAGAAAGTTCAAATTTTTTAACTTTGGCGAATAAACAAATGAGCTGATTTCACCGGAATTCACATGTCTCGGGGAAAACTCCACAATCTGTGACTTGCAGGCATCCTCACAATTCAATGGGTCACACCTAAGGCTGTCACAAATTAAACTTTATGCGCACACACGCACATGTTGGGTTTACATTTTTAGTGGGGGCATTTCATTGACATAATGCATTTCCTAGACCCTTACCCTAACCTTAACCGTCACAACTGACTGCCTTGCCCTAATCTTTACCCTAACCCCAACCAAAACTTAATTCAAACCTAAACTCTAAAACCAAGATTTGACCCTCAAAAAGACATTTGGACTCACGGGGACCACCAAAATGTCCCCACAAGGACACCTGGTCCCCACAATGATACTAAAAGTCCAGAAAATGGTCCTTATGGTGTGATATAACACCCCCCCCCCCCCCCCCACACACACACACACAAGTTGTTGACAATTTTTTTTATGGTAAAATGTTTCACAGGGATAAGCACGCAATTACAAATAACACTTAAGTTTGCCAAGGTTGATGAAGGGAAAATAACCATGGTTTGATATGTCCTCATGTAACCTCTTATATAAGGATATGTTGTCCTGAACTGTTGTACGAGTCCAGGTGCCCAACAATTTGGGAATAAAGGGCGGAATCAACCTGGGAACTCTTCCTTGTTTATACTATAGACCTCCCTGCTTCGGAAACATGTTTACGAGGGTGCCTGGGAGTGAATGCCTTGTTTATACTACAGTCCTCCCTGCTTCGGAAACATGTTTTCGAGGGTGCCTGGGAGAGGGCTTTGGCCAGCCCGGTTTCTCACGCTCACCCCTTTTTGTTAATGAATAAAAGACGGAGCGGCACACGGTGTGGGTAGAGTCAGCTGAGGGATACGTATGATCGCCCAGCCGTTTTGCAGCTCGTTCTACTCGGACCGTCGGCTCTCCGGGCTAGAGTCAAGGTAAGCGCTGATGATGATTATATTATGCTGCTTAACGCTGAAGTGTGTTGATTGCTCTTTGCGGGGAATAAAGGGCACATTTGTTCTAGCACAGTATATCAGTCTCTGTGTATTCATTGTTGCCGCCGATCACTCACGATTCTGCATAAAAATATAAAAGTGAAGTAGTGTTTTCAACAAAACAGTTGATATTAACACCATTTTCATATTAGTTTTCGTATAAGGTATTTAGGTATTGTCTGTTGTTGTGCTCTCTGTCGCTAAGTGCCTCTCGCGGCAATTTAGGCTGCTACGATTGCCAGCAGTTGACTTGAAGACTTATTAAAATAAAAACAATAAAAGATCCAGCCACGACTGTCACACTCGCCTGCTCTTTATGTATTTTTTGTTCACATTTCCCACAATAATCACGTCACTTTACACTCACACATTGATTTCTCAGTTGACCAATTTTTTTGGTCGACACAACCGAGTTGTGCCCTAGTCACACCTCTTTGGTGGCTGCGCAAGTTTTCACCAGTCATGCAGGTGTCAGAAGCCGAGATGGGAGAATTGCCAAGCATTCTAGTGCGTAGGGAAGGCACGTAAGAAATTGAATTAAAGCTGCTCTATGTAGCAATTTACATTAGCCTTTTTATTTGATCATTTATGACTCAAACATTTTCTAATTAGCAGATTATCAGGTGTTCACACTGCATACTCTTGCAAGCCTCTGAGCGAAAGTTTTCATACTGGATTCATGTTTGAATTTCCCTAGTCTGGAAACCACACTCGTTGCTAGATCCAGCGAATGAGTCTGTTCACAAGCACATTTCTGAGGAGGGGCGAACCTTACCAAACAGACAGTGAAAAGATCCAATCAACAAAGAGCGGATGTTACATCATAAAAGTAGGACGATTTGTTGAAGATTAGTCAACACACAGACTTACTATATGAAATCATATTCATAGGAAATATATATTATTCATAAGTCAAACAAACACTCTGCCCTCCAGAAATAATCATTAAAAAAAACAAACATAATAATACAAATCATCACCTTTAAAGATGCGTTTTACAGTAAGGGGCTTGTCTCCAGTACTTGAGGATTTCCCCCCATCCAGGCTGAAACCCAGGCCAGCAGTCGTCTTGTGAAGTTCAACTTTCAAAACGCCATTTGGACCTAGATTTTCAGGTATGAATAGGACATACATACATGATTTACAGCATTTCGTATAAATACAGTGAATCGCCCTCCGGCACTTCGCTTTTTGTTGTTGGTGTTATTCATTTTGTATTTTCGCCATTTACTGGCATTTGGTGTTATTTTGAATTTAAATCCTGTGTAAGGATAAGAAGAAATAAAGAAAGAAGGAATAGTTTATTTCCATATATAACACAGAAAAGAAAACACAAACATCCTTTTGAACAACTCAATTAATAACTGACAAAGGAATTGAAAATTCCGACCATCTGCGCATTACTCAATCTTTTACACGGTGTACTGTAAACAAACGGCGTATTGTATTGTATTGACCATTGCTCTTGCCTCTGACATAGCATACAAACCAGGCTGATTGTTGTAGTAGTCAAATGACATTTCATCATATTTTGAAATCAAAATAATCCTCACAAATCAAATTGCAAGGATCCAAAGTTCTACATTTTTGCTGTTTGGTTTAAGTCTAGCACATGGGCTATGCATTCAGGTACTCGTAGTTTCATTATATCATCATTAGTGTAAATCAAGCTCCTACCTGTACTCGTCTTCAAAGACATCTTGTTGGCAGATAATTTCATCTGTGGCTGACTGGCTGAGTCAAGCTTTTCAAGGGTATCCTTTTCACTGACCATGCATCTGCAAATAACTACGAAAGCTTGTTTGGATACTTTAGCTTGATGTAGGCAAGAAACAGCCTCTCCATGGGTTTTACCATCCAGACATGTGCCATTTATAGATATGATTTTGTCGCCTCTCAGAATTGTGCCCTCTAGGCTGGCTGCACCTTTGTTGAAGACCCGATGAACCTGGTGACACATAAATACAATTTCGTATTACACCTGACTTACAGAAAATGACCTGCATTACAGTGAACCCTGGAAGATTCACCCATTCTCTGGCAGAGACGCGCTGCTTGCTAAAGGCGGCTAATAACACGTTGGCTAGATGCACTTGCTCTAATAATTGCTTATTTTCATACACTTCTATTACAATTTTTACTTTTGTGCTACTGGGAAATTAAACTAGAGACCTCAAGGAGTCTATTTGTGGAGAAATCTCAAAATCGACATTCTTGGCCCAATGGTCTAAAATTGTCAGTATCTGAAAAAAAATTAGGAATGCATAATTATCGGCAAATATCGACCAATTTGACGTCATACAGATAAACCAAATAATAAAGAAATCCACAGATAAGAATAGACATGCCACTTTGGTCCATCTGTGGTTGTGCCCAACTCCTCAACCCCTCCCCTATGGTAGTGTCGCATATTTGTGACGTCATGATGCATGCGACCTCGTTTTCACAATCAGAGTGCTTCTCATTCTGCCTGGCAGTTGAGCTTTGCGTTGGCGCAAGGTTTTAAGTCTCTCCCTAATTTTCTCCAGCTCACTCGTATTTCGGTTCATATGTTTGTCAGAGTTAGTGAATTTGTTTTGCTACGTAAAATAGTACCTAGGCTGTGCTTTTAACGAGCACTCTGGCTGGCTGCTTTTAGTGCAAATCTCTCTCTCTCTCTCTCTCTCTCTCGTAAATATTTATTCATACACATACATTTTCTGAGTTTATAAAAAAACTTGTTCGAAAAATAGTTGTTTTGTGGTCAAAAGCACTGATTTGAATCTCAATTAGGCTGTTTTGCCAATAGTTTTCAAATAAACAAAAATTATAGTAACTTTTGATCAATCAATTTCACACTTTATTTTACCATTTGTGAAATTGAAAAAAAATTATTATTATATATTATCTATATTATATAATTATTATTATTTCCGATCAAACAACGGCAATTTCCGGTTTAGGCCACGCCCAGTTGTGGTTTAGGCCACGCCCCCTCCAAATACATATACATATCATTTAGATGGTTAAACAGATACAGATAGTGCTGTATGCGCTCATCCCTACTATTTACAGAACATTGAAACATCTGAAAATTGATATTCACAATTTTTTAACCAAGAGATAAATAAACTATTTACGGAATACGTTTTTTTTTTACTACCTAACACACAACACGGACAAGACATGTGCTTGGCCCAAATCCTGTATTGGATAAATGTTGTGCTGGAATCTCAACATATCCTTGAGTTTTTGTTGCTCCTGATGCTGTCAGTGTCAGACTGAATGTCTTAATTTTTTAACTTCTAGCATTTGAAGATGGAAAGACAAGATCATTTAATTTACTTACAGTGATTATCTTCTGCTCAAGGTCACTCCCACCAGCAATACTAAATCCAAGTCCTGAGCCTTCTTCTTTATGAAGGACCACAAGGTGAGCATGACTGTTAACCTGTACAAATCAGTCAGAGGAAAAAACTTGACTAATAGGGTTAGTTAACAGTGCATATAATGCTATATAAAATAATAAGGCTTCATGGGATACCTCTATGAAATTGTTTGTTTCCTGGAGTTGGGCAGGAAAGTTTGTTGCAGCCGTCTGAAGTGCTTGCAATTTAGACTGACTCACAGCAGGAACATTTACATCTTTTAACCTGTACACACACAAAAAAAAGAAGATGTTTTGGTTCCACTGATTGGGAATGTTTAACATCTTATTTTGACTTAAATGAGCAGGTGGAGACTGTCAGGCTGTCAGCTTATATCGAATTCTGTGTTGATAGCATTATTCCTTCAAAGACAAACAACAAACCATTGGTTTTGAAAGAGCTTAAGAAATTAAAAAAGAAGAAAATAATATTTTTCACTGGTACAGATCACGAGAAGAGCGAAGTCAATAAGGAAGTCAAACGTGCCATCAAAAAGGCTCAGAAAAACTATAAAAACAAGGTAAAGCTTTCATTTACACAGGGCAATGTCCAAGCTGCTTGGCAGGGACTAAAGAACTAGTGACATTCTTTGAAGTGAATGTTGAGAGCCGGCTTCTCCCTCAAGAGCCGGCTCCGTCATTTCCCCTCGCTCTCTCTCTCTCTCTCTCTCTGTCTCTCTCTATCTTCCTGTCGCTCTCTCTTTTTCACATTTCTGAAGCGAGGTTTGGCTGCGCTGCTCAGAGAGGGAGAGACGGGAAGAGCAGGGGGAGGGGCGAGGGCATGCAGTGAGTGTACTGCATGCCTAGCACATACATGCTCCACGTCTCTGCCAGTCAGAGAGAGAGAGAGGAGGAAGAGAAAACAAACAGAGAAGAGTTGAAGTATTTAGTTTTTCTGAATGGCAATTTGAAATAAAACAAGGTCTTTTATCCTGGACTTGGTGAGGAGCTTATGTCTGTCTTGTTTGCTGCTGCTCTTGCACTTTTGATTGTTGTTGGTTGAGTTCTAATTTTGTTGCTTATGTATTTTCTGTAGCCTTTTTAACTTTCAATAAAATAAACAAAAAAACTTTTCTTTACTTGATAATTGCTGCTATTTACAGTCAGTGCAGTGAAATACTTAGTTCGCCAAGTAATTTATCAAAATGTATGCTAAATTTGTCTTAAATATTTAAAAGAAAAGCTAAAGTTAAAAGAGCCATTTGAGAGCCAAAAAGAGCTGTCTCTTTTCACTGAGGCGATCCAAATCAACCAGATCACCCAAAAGAGCCGAAAAAAGCTGTGAATAGTCTCTTCTTGTCGCAAGCCTATCCATGTTTATGGTCGTAATACTGTATCACTTCCCAACGACCCAAACTGATATTTGAGACGGATAATGTCTCTCAACCTAATGAGGTGGTCAACTTAATGAGGTGGTCTCACCGGTGGGAACATCGCTCATCTTTAGTAAAGAAGAGGTGGCGTGCTCCCTGAAAAGGATTCAAATCAGCAGTTCCCCTGGACCTAACATCTGTGGACGAACCTTGAGACACTGTGCCAAGCAGCTCGGAGGGGTCTTCAAGCAGCTCTTCCATTAATTAATTAATTCCATTAATAGTAGCATACTGCCGGGTGTGTAGAAGCAGTCGACCATGATCGAAGTCCCTAAGAAGGGATCTACAAAGGTCCTAAATGACTTGAGACATGTGGCTTTAACATTCTTTCTGATGAAGACACTGGAGAGGATCATTAATAGCGTTATTACTAAAATTGTTGACCCGATAATGGACCCTTTGCAATTTGATTACAGATCTGGTAGGGGTGGATGGTGCTAAGGTTTTCATTATAGACACGAGGTGATCTAGATCTTCCAACCTTTTAGAGAAGCAATGGGAAAAAGTGATTTGAGATACGAGTGTTTTCAGTGATGAGCACAGTCACAGAGCAAATTTAACTTGTATCTCAAGGCACCACTGTATGTGTTTACCTGCCAATCTTAATGCAGAAAAAAACAGGAAAAAAGAGAGCTTTAGAGAGAGAGAGAGATAAATTGCTTCTTATAATTTAAACGTGTATAAATGACTTGTGAAAGTGCTACTTATTTATATTGTTTTCACTAATTTTAGCAGTTAAGAAAATAACACATGCATGTGGCACAACGGGGTAGTAAAATTGACAACGAAAACCGTCGACTCAACCCTCAAACATTCGCATGGTTGAAATTCTACCTACAGCCGTGGGTGAAAGTGAAACACTGTTGAATGAACTCGATGTCATGCCCATAGCAGTATAGATGAGTCCACGGACAGAACTGATACTGCACATTTGTGCTTGTTTGTACGTTTTCTTGACGGCATATACTTCTGAGAAGAAATGCTTGGCTTACTGCCAGTAGAAGGGCACACAACTGGTGAGGAGGTCTAGATTTCAACATTCCTCTGCGTGTGTGCATGTTTGTGACATTTTGGGGACTCTATAGCGGGTAAAGTGGACGGGAAACACGTTGCTCTGCTGTTGCAGCCCAAATGACGTCCTTACACTGCATCGTACATCAAACAGTGTTTTGTGCAAAACTTAGCTGACGTGATGTGACAAAAAAATATTATTTAAAGAATTGTATTTATTTTTGTATTAAATTTATTTTATTTTTATTAAGGTGAAAAAACACCTCTGGTGCTGATCAATAACAGCTTCGTTATTGTGATTAATGCTGTTTTTGATATTTGCTGTTTCCAAATTTCAAAATGATGTATTTTTGAATATTTTTTGCGAAATAAAAATTTTGAAATGTGTCATTATCAGCTGTTTACTGGTCGCCTAATGTGTCTAATTTCTTGATTTGAAAATTTGGCCAAACTGAATTAGTAATTGAATAGCCCTGTTGTAGATTGTTTACAATTGTTGATTATTCTTTGTGATTTATCCACTTTTGGTAATATTTTCAAACATATACGTTACACATAATTCCTAGTGGGGGCATCCCATTGACATAATGCATTTCCCAGCCCCTTACCCTAACCTTAACCATCATAACTGATTGCCTAATCCTAACCCTTACCCTAACCCCAACCAAAATCCAATTCAAACCTAAACTCTAAAACCAAGTCTTGACCCTCAAAAAGAGGTCTGAACAAAATGAGGACCTCCAAAATGTCCCCATTTATAGGTGAAGCCCCCATTTTGTAGCATATTACCCCCCAAAGAAACAAACACACACACACACACACACACACACAAAGTGCTAAAGCAATCTGAAATACAAAGGGAAGAGTTTTAAATAATTTAACTGAATTACCTGATGGTCTGAGATGATTCAATCTGTTCAGATTGTTCAAGGATCTCAATGTTTCTCTCAGATGTTTCTTGAGTGGATCCAGTGTTTCTTCTGTTTCCTTTTGTCATCTCTACGTTTGCTTGGAGAGGAGAAGGTGAAGAGCACATAGTCTCTGTGGCAGTGGAAAGGATGGTGCTCTCAGGTTTATCAGTTACACCATCTAGCGTGGTCAACATATCACCTTTGAATAGTTTTCCCAATTCGGGCATACTGAGAGCCCTGGATTGCCGCAACCGGTTGTGGAAAAGTCTAGCATTTTTCCTACGTACCACTGGCGGGGTCTCTGGTGAAAAATCACGAACTTTTGCAACTTCAGAGACAAGACTGTTCTTCGTCAGGCAACTTGCACTATAGCTATCACAGGGAGGATCAAGGTTTTTCAAATTAATGCTTGATTGTGATTTCAGTGATGGGCTGGTTCTAGTCGAGATCAAATGGTATTCATAGGAACTAAAATGGTGGTTTTGTGCCCGGCCATCAGAACATTTAATTAAGTCCATATAGCCTGCAATCCTTTGGTTAAGCGAGGCTCTGTATGCTAAAGCGTATGACTGAATGTCACTACATTTAGCCACAGGCTTGTCAAAGAGAGCAAGATTTTCAAAAGACTTTATCTTCTGTTGTACAGAGAAAGGATTGTAATCCACAGAAAAAGGAGTGTCTGCAACAAAGCTTCGCCTCAGCGTTGTCTTCTTGTACGGTTTGAATGTCGTAGACTTTGGGTCATTACTTGTCTTCATGTTGGCTTTCAAGCCATTACTTGATTCTAGATTAGTTTCCTTCTTGAGAGACACTGCATTTACTACTATTTTATCAACAATGACATTTCTTGTACCTAATATGGAATTTAAATTTGGGAGAACAGGTGTTGATCTTGGATCGGTGCCTATATGAGTTGCCGTAGAGTGATTTAAATCTACTGTGAGCTTTTTTGCCCTGACAGGTGACAAACCGGATAAAGAGGACAATTGAACTTCGATAAATGTTCTCTGAGTGGTAGGTGAGTCGGACAATGTCTGGAAGTTTGGTATTGCTTTGACGTCTAAATTGGTATCTTTTTTGTTGGAAGTAACAGCATCAAAAGTGATATCTGACATCTTACTTACACTGACTTTAGATAAAGCAACACTGTTCTTATTAAATTGGTTTTTGGCCTTTACAATGGGATATAATGTTTTCTCGGACAGTGAATTTGTAGGCTGGTTGAAGAAGATATTATTGCTTGTTGAAAGACCTGGAGTTTCACTTTCCGTATGATTTTGCAATGGCTCTTTTCTAACATTATTACTCTTTATTCTTAAGCCTTTTAGTTTAAGGCTATTGTCTGGTCTGATCTGACTTTCATTTTGACATTTATCAGGGAAGTTTAGACCACGATGCATGGGCCTAACATTTGAGGTTACATTTGGTCTACACTCTTTGTTTATCGTAGTCTTTGACAATGCTGTATCTGATCTGTAAGTGTCCGTCACTGATGCAAATTCAATTGTCTGTGCTTTCAAATTTCTCTGCTTCAATACATCTGAGTTGCGCAACGCACCACCAAGCAACATTGTAGGGCCACTGTAATTGTTACAGTAATCAAGTGGGGAAATTCTGCCATGTATACAAAGGCTTGTAGTATTTTGTGCCTCAGAAGCTCTAAGTTTGTCAGATTTAGACTCAATGGCATTACTAATGTGATTCTCCAAAGCTGATGCAGACATTGCATGTGAAGGTGGGCAGGAATTCTCTGTGACTAAGACTCCTATTGATGGGGAATGTTCCAAGCAGTCTTCGTTTGTTAGCTCTGAGGAGCTGACAATCATATCAATATTCTCAACCAGGCTTTTGTTTTCACCGGAATGATGTGAAGGCAAAGGTCTATACAATGGTGTGTTGAGGTGTACATGTCCATCATCAACGGATACTTGGTTGTGAGAGGAATTAAGCTCCGCTTTCTTCCCATTTGAAGATGGCTCATGAAGATGGTTACTGCCAGCGGCCAGTTTACTGAGCTTGACATCTGTGTCACGTGTGAAGTCACCACTGGAATCACGGTCATCAAGTCCTTTGGGGTCTTTCCCTTTATGCATAACATCAAACATTTCGGGGAATGATCCATTGGAGGAGTTGTCAAGAAGTGGATTCATCTGCACAGGACACTCATTTTCATTTCCTGCATGCGCCACAGATGAGTCATGTGAAGTTGGCAGTATTTGAACCTGAATATCTTTCTCAGATATATTTTCCAAAGAGGCACTGTAGGGGGAATATGCAGGGCCGCTTCTGGGACTAATTTGTGATATAATATCATCAATGTTGGTGATTGGAGCTTGACAGTCATTGATTATTTGGGGTTTGGGGTTGAATGGAACTATCTTGGCACTTAATTCTTCAGATAAGTCAGGGATGCGTCTTGTGGCTTTGTCACTGCTCCCAGAGAACACTGTCAGTGTGGAAAGCTCATCTACAGCTTAAATCAAAATGAAAGATAGATTAGACATTGTGCAATATTTATGTATAAACATTTTAGACATGTTTAAATTGGATATATGAGGTTCTATGGTAGAACAGACAATGACAATACCACAATGCTTACAAACCTATTTTAAAACTTTTTGTAGGTCATGTATGGTGTGTTGTCGTCACAATGCTCAGGGAAACTTAAGACCACAGAGAGGGAAATGCCCAGTGGGCTCCTACCCATTTGAAGTTTTACACATGGACTTTATTGAACTACACAGAAGTGGTCAGCACAAGTACTGTTTAGTGTTAGTAGACTCACTAACTAAATGGGTTGAACTTGTTCCTTCAAAACATCCAAACGCCCTCACAGTAGCTAAAGCTATTTGTAAACACATAATACCAGAACATGGCATTCCACGAGTCTTGTGGAGTGATAACGGTAGCCATTTTGTAAATACCATCGTTGACAATATGGCCATCCACTTAGGGATCACCCTAAAAAATCATTGTGCATATCATCCACAGAGCGCAGGCTTAGTTGAACGGACCAACGGTACTATTAAACTAAGACTCAAAAAGACCATGGAAGAAACCAAAAAAACATGGCCTGAGTGTTTATCTCTAGTAAAAACTTACATGAGAATAACGCCAAACCCACAAGGGATCACGCCCTTTGAGGCAGTAACAGGCAGACCCTTTGTGCTCCCCTTATGGGAAAATCAGCCATGGTCAGACAAAACAGGAGAGGCAGATCCACTGACTAAATGGTTATGTGACTTGTTTAAAGAACGGACTGTGTCAAGAGCAAATGATCTGCCCTCTACCTCTCTTCCCCCTGCACAGGAAACGGTGACCCCGGGTGACCTGGTGTTGGTGAAGGTGATAAAAAGGAAAACATGGTCGAGCCCACGCTGGGACGGCCCATTCGTTGTTCTCCTGACCACACCCACCGCTCTCAAAATCGCTGAGAGAGAGACGTGGATCCACCAGAGTCACTGCAAAAAGGTCACCGAACTCAGATAAGGGATTACCCCCTGATTCTTGTCAAAAAGAAGAAGAACAAAGGAGAAGATGACCCTTTTTCAGACATTGTTTGGACTTTGATCATTATAATGTTTATCTTATTATGTGTTATTTGTTCCTGCTGTATTGTCCCAATGTCTAAGAGGTTAGTCGCCCGTATGTTCGTGGCCCAGATGTATCAATATAACTTACTACGCGTAGAGGATTATGTTGACACTGTGGAGACCGACACAAAAGTGTGACCCTCATCTTATTGTGTTTTCCTAACTTCAAATCCAGTTCCATTCTCAGACCAAGAGGTTCTCGTCACCGTGCGGTGGGGGAGTTATGGAATTTTTTCCCTTTAAGTTAAGGGTTTTCGCCATTTCCTGAGAATGGTTCAAATGTTGTGAATCTATTAATGAAGTAATACTGAGAAAACTTAATTGTTTTAGTATTTACTGATGTCCTTTTAAATCCACAACAGGAGGGAATGTGAAGTTGCTTAAAACAGTAGTCTTAACATTATGTGTATTTTAAAGAATATCCTGTATATATTTTTATGTTTTTATATTATCAACTGTCGTTTAGAGGCGGCGCCTAAGGCGCGGCTCAACTTTCTCAAACTGTTTTGTGTTTTTCCATGACATATGAAAACAGAAACTTAACCATGTTTATATGAAACGAAACTGAAACTTAACTGTAATAAAAGCGACTTGTGGCCGGAGGAGGAGGAGGGAGTCGGACGGAGCCGAGCGTGAGTTAAGGTCTCGCGTCTCCCCTTCTCTCCCCAGCCGCGGTTGCATTAAGACAAAACAGCAGCTTCTGCCTCCTTTTTCCTTTGTGCACGGTCGGTAACTAAGGGGATCTGTAATATCAGACCCAACAGAGGTCCATAGCAACACCTATGCTATGATAAATTACAGTTTGAACTACACTACCTTAAACTAAACATAATACAAACATTTTGCAAATGTGTTTGGAAGATGATTTTTGGGTTGCAGAAATGCATTTTACAGTGCTAGAGAGCCTGTTTATTTCCGTTTTAAATGGTTTCCCTTTTTTGAGGAACATATCGTTGGCGTCAGGCCAAAACCTTGTACCTCCATAATCGTCACTTTGCAGGAGACCCCAATAGTGGCATGCTTGTTCAACCATGAATATTGCATTATCAAAGAGAGCAAGACATTTGCAACGCTTTAGATTGGGAAATGATTCGAGAAAATGACATTCACACATGTGGACTGACCAAAAGGATAGATTTTGAAAAAATATGAAATTCGCCAAATTGTGACTTACAAGGTTTCGGCCTGATGCCAGCGATATATTTGTGAGATAATTATGTGTGAACTTCCGGTGTCTGGACCAGATGTGATCGGGCTGCCAGATCGTATTGGGGTCGCCTCCCGAAGACGTCACGCTACAGGATTGGCTGGAAATTTTCCAGTTGATGTAAAAAAAAATGGAAAGAATATATTAAAGATGCCATTTAAATAACGTGTACGGACTGAAATTGTAAAAACATAAATACACCTAAGAATATAAAAGCAAGGTATATTGAATACATAATAAAATAGATTGAATAAATGATAAATACACAAATTGCCTCAGATGTGACAAATATTGTCAGTTTAGATTGCTAATGTGTTCCTATTATCATTAAGACTGCTTTTGTGATGTATTGTGATTTGTGAACAGCTAAAAAAGAAACCAAACCAAAGTGAACACACCTGACCCACGCATTTCATTAGCGCTGCTGTGCTGACGTCATAAGCAAAGTGCGCATCTGGACGGCGTAGTGCATTATGGGTAGCAGAGAGGTGCATTGTGGGTAGGCTTAACTACCATACGGTCATTGAAAATGAATTGGATCCAATGGAATGAGCTCTGATTTGTAACATTTCAGCCGCTGGAAAGTTGCTGTTTTTCATTTAATGTATTTTAAACATGCCTAGCATGCATATGGTTTACTGACTTCGGGGGGTTGACTTGCAAGGTTTAAGGTGTACAGTTACGCAAAGACTGTCACCACTTTAATCTCCACCATTTAAATGAGGACTAATTTGGTAGCCTCGCTTTTATTTTTCACACATGCGCAAACGTAATGCACACTTCGCTTATTAGCAAAGCGTGAAGGCGCTTCAATCTATCTATTTTATTATTTATCCAAACTAAAGTATCCTCCTTTTATAATCGTAAGTTTATTTACGTTTTTACAATTTCAGTCCGTACGTTTTGTTAATTGAATGACATCTTTTATATTTTCTTTCCAATGTTTTGATGTCAACCGGATAATTTCCAGCCAATCATGTAGCGTGATGTCACCGCTAGGCGAACCCGATGCAATCTGGCAGCACGATCACATCTGGTACCGACACCAGCACCCCCAGTGGCTGACAAGAAGGTGGCACCTATGAGCATGTGTTGTGTTAGTGGTTAAGTGGTAATTTAGTGTCTGGTCTAAGAATTTGCCGCACACCGAACAATGTGGTGATTGACCCTAATTTACCTTCCGACTTGCTGCAAAAGTGACCCCCTTAGAGTTGTTATCGGAAAACGTTCTGAAGCACCACCTTCATTGTTTTATCCAACCACAAACAACACGGCACGATTGAAGGAAAAACGGTGCCAGGCCACTGTAACTATACTTCTCTGTCAGCGCAGAATTCATAGAGAAGAAAGGTGGGGGAAGACAGGAGGAGCTGCAGATAGAGCCCCATATACCTTTTTAATGGTGATCAAGGTGCATCTTTAAATGTTCCAACAATGTAAAATACACGGCACTTCTGGCTTCTTCACTCCCTCTTCCGGAGAGTTTTACCACAATTTGATACACCTTGAGACCACAAACGCTGATGTGCCCTGGGATCACAGATTTCACAGATTTTTTGGGTATAGTTTATAACTTTTATGTTGTTCTAAATCTATCATCTATCATCTATTCTGGGTGTAATTTTATTCTTGACCTCGTTTTTAGTGTTTCCTTTGGAGGGATTTTGACTCTGAATTCAAATAAATTAATGATTGCCTCATATTACACATACATAACAAACTGATGAATACATAGTTTTGAAACCAGAGCCCAGTAAAAACAGTTTGTTAGATATCATTACATTGATTTTAAAAATGATTGCGGGGTGGTCTGGAATTTAACCCCTGAGATGGACTGAATCAAATTAAAAGATACTACAGTTGCAGATAGTCAGCAACAAATGAAAACTAATTGCAGAACCCCGTTGACTGTGTGACATGACAAATCAGTAGCTTTTAGTCAAATTGCATGGTGTGCGGCTGGCTTCAAGGCTTGTGCAGTAGGGCAAAATTTGTTTATTACCGCTTAATGAAAACGCTTTTCGATGGCGCTTGCAGAAAAGACTTGAGAGGAATACATTTCATATAACCAAACAAATTAGCATATAACATTATAATCATTTTGATTTAGTCTTCAAACACTGAAAAGCAAATTACAGTAAATTAGATTGCAACATAGAATCTATGTCATATATATATATATATATATATATGTGTGTGTATGACATACATCATTATTCCACAAGTGCATCTTCCTCGCAAATGGAGTATAAATTAATAAATAAATAAACAGGCTTAACATCTGAGCATCTAAGCATACACATTACAACTCTTTGTTTTATGTTTATTTTTCCAGGGGTTTATAAACTACAGGGGAAATCTAGTATTCACTACTAACAACAAAATCTACAATGTAACATAGTCACCATGGATAAATAGCCAGATGAATGGAGGCTGTTTTGGGGAGGTGAGCGAGGGAGATTTAAACCTAAATCTTAGGGCAGCATTTAAAAGAAGACAGAGTTTACTGAGCAGCATTCTGGTGCGTTTTCAAAGATGAAAACAAAGACATTTACAAAATCACTAGTGGGTGCTTATCTTTCAAATAAACATAGGAAATGATTGTAGTCTGGCTGAAATAATACTGTACAAAAATAAGGTACTATTATCCACAATTGTTTTTGTATTTCTTTCCCATCAAAAGTAATGATAGTAGTACTCAGTAACGATTACTCACCTGGCAATAAGTAGTCAAAAACATACGGCTACAAGTTCATTCATTCAAATGGTTTTGACATAACTGGGCTTTAGTCTCTTGCTCTAATGCAGGAGAGAGGTTATTTGCCTGACCCAGCCTGGCTTGTGACTTGTATCTTAATGCTGTTCAGAGAAGGTTTCCGCTTTCAAAAATATACGACAAAAATTTTGAAAGGTATAGTTTGGGGTCATTATAGCAAACCATTTACAAATGTGGATTGTGACAATAATGTGTCAAAGATCACCTCATTCTTTCAGTTTTTACCGGACTGTACAAGACGTAATTGATTTTCGTAACAGTCGATGTCTACCACACCCAAATGAAAACTGTGACTACAAAACCATCATTTAAGACGAGTTCTTATAAACTAACTTATGGTCTTATGGTACTCCCATCTCCAAAAATACTAATGCATCTGTGCTACTGCTGTCACTAGTTATTATAATTTATTTTAATGTGTGTGTGTGTGTGTGCGTTTAGACAAAAAAAAAAAGAAGAATTTGTTAGAAGACTTGGGCCCTACCTGATACAGGTTTTTTAACTTCCAAAGAGAGTGTCGTTGGAAGATTATGCATGAGTTCACATAATTCCTGGTATCCACAGGAGCTCACCAGTTTCTCAGCAATGGTTACAATCTCATCACCTGGACACAAGACTCCTTTTGATTCCTGTAAGCAAGACAGTAAGGATTACACTTCTCATTACAAAGCAAATCATTACAGTCACACAAAAAAATGACTGTACAAATTGTGGAGCTGCATTACAAATTGCACCTGCCTTTGACCATTTCCCAGTCTTTAGTTTCCAAATCTGGTTGTACAGTATGGAGCGTTACTTCACTGGGTTGGTTCTGTGTCACGTCTTTATCATAGCTCTTACTTTATCTGTTGTTTTATCATAGCTTGTTACAATAATGTTGCAGTAACAAACTGCAACATTATTATTATTATTATTATTTGTGTTTTTGTTTTTTTTACATATTTGGCCAATAAAGATGATTCAGAATCTTTTATAGCTGGTTCAAAATTGGGAGTGAGCTGATGAATGCCCCAAAGGGGAGTTGGTTCAGGTACAATTTCTAGAAATCTTCAAATTGGTTCACGAGCTGTCATTTCAAAACAAAATAGCTGACATCCTTTTTACTTTTGGGAAAGGCATGGCCATTATTGAGCCAAATTTGATCAGTACTAATTCCATTTGCAACCCAAAATGAGATCTAATTTACTGTTATAGTTTGACTAAATTTTTGACTTTTTATTGTGATTTGATCTTCACTGAAAAATCCAAAGTCAGGCTGGTGAGTTAGATAAAATAAAATGCATCACACTCAGTGCCCAGCTACAAAGATTAAATAATAATAATAAGAAGAAGAAGAAGAACAGACTGTTTATAAAACAACTGCTTTTTTATTTATTCAATTGTTTCGTTCCTTTTTTTTTTTCAAAAACAAATTTTAAATGTGAAGTCTACATTAACAGGTGTTAAAATTATACAATTAACTAATTCAAACCCCCAAAAACTTATAAATATGTTTATTAATACTTTGTCCTGCGCTCCCAAAAATTTATTTATTTGTTTTTTTATGTGTTTTTTTGCTAGAGCAGTGGTGGGCAAACTCGGTCCTCGAGTGCCGGAGTCCTGCAGGTTTTGGAGGCTCTTCCAACACAAGCTGATAACAATCACCAGGATCGTTATCAGGCTTATCAGGCTGTGTTGGAGAAGGGAGACATCCAAAACCTGCATGACTCCGGCCCTTGAGGACCAAGTTTGCCCATTCCTGGGCTAGAGCATACAGAAGCGGTTGCTTAAAGCAATGGTAGTTATTACCAAAAACGACCAGCAGGTGGCAGCACAGTATAAGATCATATGTAGTATAAGTATAAGTCAATGGCTATGTTGCAACAAGCTCATTTTCCCAGTGTTTTCAACAGGTTTGGGAATAATGATGAAACTTAGCTATATTCTAATGCTAATTGCTGCAAAATGGAAACAGATCCAAATATATATTTTTTTCCTGATGAAAGAAGCGACTCTTGGGTTCCATGTTTTTATAGCAATAGAACAGAATAGTCTGTGGACCTTGCAAAATCAGTCAAAATCCAGTAAAATGGCCGGGAGCGAAGGGGATTGCTTCAGTGAAACTGGCTGGGAGTGTATGAGTTACCCTTTCTGCCGCACCTCCAGGCTTTAATCCATTGATGACCACTTTTAGAGGGGAAGACATGATCTCCAGGTCCAGCCCAAAAGATTCATCCTTCTTTCTAGTCAGAGTTACAGTCTCAAAAGTACAAACACCCAAAAGCTCACTTGTACCTCCCTTCGTACAGTGCTGATTGCTTATCAATCCACTTGGATTCAGTGATTTTTTCACACACAGTGTACTATTAAACTGGAATGGGTTTGCACTTGATGGAGGCCCAGTAGCATTGGGGTTTTGCTGCTCAGTGAAGTTTGGAGCTTCAACACACAACACATTTTTCACCAGTGTCGCTGCTTTATCTTCAGTCTTAGGGTGATGTTTCGACACCAAATGTTCATCTTTTTCCGTTGCTTTGTGCTTTGAAAGGCAATGGATAGGGATAAAGTGTGACTCTGAAGCGGGTTTTTCATAGTCATTTGCATAGCCTTCTTTATATTCGTTGCAACTGCTATATAGTGGTGCTGTCGTGCTAACACGTGTCTGTAATTCCCCCCAATTGTTACGATTATCTGGATCCAGTGATAATGCAGCAACTCCAGTTGTTGAGTCCTCGTCATTTCTCAGATGATCCTCATAATGTATTATCCTTCGCTGATGAAGAAGTGGACTCCGCGCCGAGGTGGGATTGGGCGCAGCAGTGGGCAGGCCGACTGCATCCTCAGGTGCGCAGGTTTTGTCTTGTGATGCATTATACATTGCATCGTATTCCACTTCAATTCCAGTGGGGGTTCCTAAGAACAAGTATCTTAATATTAAAATAGTGCTTAAAATTGAAATTGTCACACAAATTTATGTTTAGCTAAGTCATTTGGGGGGGCTGCTTTAAAGCTTTACACTTGCAGTTCAAAGTTCAAAGCAAACACTGAACAAAAACATGAAGCAGTGAAAAATTAAGCATGTGCTAAATTTGTCTCCAAGCAAAAGCATAACTCTACTGTGTGACACTGGAAGTAGCAGTGAGCCATTTGTCACAACAGCTTTTGTTTCCAAGAGCATTCATTTTGAAGCTTTCATTGTTTCCTTCTCTCAATGATAGTAAGATTAGCATTAGTGGCATTTAAAAATGTCTTGCACAACTTGGGAACTGGTTGCACAGTTGGCATTTGTACAAACGGCCAGAAGAAGTTTGTCCTGTGACTACAAGAGCAATGCTTTGGACATGCAGCCCGGACGAAGGGGCATTAATTTGTTGTTGTGAGAATTGCTACGGTTTCTACCTAACCAGGGATGAGGAACATATGGTTTAGGCTGAAAATCTTAATTTGGCAAGATCGCCTAAATGTTGTGCTCCTTTCATTTTGTGGACAGAAAGCCCACAGAGCAACAAGCGCAATTGGTGCTTGCGTTTCAACAAACCACTGATGAAGATTTGATGGGTGCCACATAAAAATTTATAGCAGTGTCACAAGAGCACAAGCTATGATGTAATGTACTGTATGTGGGGGACACAACACTTAAGTATTAGCCTAGGGTGACCACATATTCAAAATTAAAAACTGGAACGCTCCTACCCAGCTACATTAGTAGAAAGCCAGGTTGTGATGTTATCTCTTTTATGTTGCGACAACTGTTTCCACATGATGGACCTTTTTCACAAAAATCAGAAATGCTACTGTAGACTTGCTTGTTGCCCTTTCCTGATAATAAAATGTGGTGCTTCCTCCGGCCAACTTGCTCAAATCTACTTCTTCTTTAGTTCCATCTCGCAGGCAAAGGAATGAAATGAAAGGTAAGGCTTCTTTAATAAAGTTTAAAACGCAAAAAGAACATCCCAGTACGAAACAGCGGCTTTTATTTTTCGCCTGATCCGTTGTTACAATTGCTTTGAGCTACACCGGAAGTCGCGATCTACAACAATGACATATTTGCGGCCACAAAATGTGCAAGTGTGAAAAAAGTCCATTCAAGTCTGTAACTCATAGAAAATGGACTCCTGCAAACAGTTACCATGAGAACAAAACATTGGTTCTGGAAGTCATGCCCATAATTCATAAAAGGCTCATGGGGTGCCAGGAATAAGTGAAGTGCACTGTAAATCTTGACTGCACAGTGCATTATGGGTAGCGGCGTGGTGCATTGCGGGTAGGCTAAACTACCATACGGTCATTGAAAATGAATTGGATCCAATAGAATGAGCTCTGATTTCTAACATTCCAACCGCTGGAAAGTTGCTGTTTTTTATTTAATGTATTTTAAACATGCATAGCATGTGGTTTACTGATTTTGGGGGTTGACTTGCAAGTTTTAAGGTGTACAGTTACGCAAAGACTGTCACCACTCTAATCTCCGCCATTCAAATGACGGTTAGTTGGTAGCCTCGCTTTTTTTTTTTTTTACGCATGCGCAAACGTAATGCGCACTTCGCTTATAAGGTGGATACGGATGTTTTTCCACCTCATTGTTAATTGAGATTATTTTCACAATTCAGGACTGAAATGGAGACTTATCTCATTTTGACCACGGACTTTACCTGTCACATTTTTTAGTCTGCACTCTACTGAATAATACCTCTTTTTTAAAAATTATTATCAAAAGAAAAAAAAAGGGGTTTAGCCATTTTACCTGGAGGCTGTGATGCAACGTCATTGGTGGAGATTTTGCCACTTTGTTGATGTGCTGCCTCATCTGTACTTGAGCCCAGTGATTTCGTCAGGAATTGGTGGCTGGAAATATCCGGTGAGAAGTATTGTGATAACTCTTTCTCTGAGCTTAGAGAACCCTGCTGAATTCATTGAGGAAAAAAAAGATCAAATGAACAACACAATATTTACTATTTGTCTTCAAAAATTTCCAACTTTCAAAACTATACATCTGAAAAACTCAATGCATATACTTTAAACATTTGACATTATTACCATATGGTAGTTTTGTGTGCATGATTCTAAAGATGAAGTAGGGATTTTTTATTTTTTGCAAAAATAAATAAATAAGATCACAAATCGAGGGGGGCAATGGGGGGTGGGGGTTATTAAACGGGGGTAAATAAGAAACAACAACAAAAAATCACATTGTTTAAATGATTACCAGTACCTACTCACAAAACATTGTTGCACACAAAGTGCTGTACATGGAGTAAAAATCAAAGTCATTCAATAAAGAGTCTAAACGACGCAGAGTTTGACAAAATTATATGAAAAGAGTGGGCAGACTTTTTGGAAATAAATGACTCTCCAGACCTATCGCAATCTCTTCTCTGGGAAGCTGAGAAAGCAGTAATTAGAGGTAAAATTATATCATATTCATCTTACAAAAAGAAACAGGATCAAAAATTAGAAAAAGACTTGGAAGACAAAATTAAACAACTGACGGATGAGTACGCAATAAACCCAAATAACCAAATATGGACTGACTTACAAAATACAAAAATATAGTTAGACGATATGCTAACTAAAAAGACAAGTTTATAATACAACAATTGAGATACAACAACTTTGAATATAATAACAAATCAGGTAAATTTCTTGCAAACCAACTTCAACGCAATCGGGAAAAATCTCTTATAACGGCTATTAAAAGTACAACTGGTGAATGCACACAATCCCCAGAAGAAATTAATCAAATTTTTTATAACTAGTATCGCAATCTATACTCAGAAACTAACTAGCATATTGAGGCATTCCTCAGTAGCTTAAATATACCTTAGTTAACTACTGAATATAAAGATATGTTAGATGCGCCACTTACTATAAACGAGTTGTACAGTGCTCTAGATAGTATGCCTAAGGGCAAAGCACCTGGCCCGGATGGTTATCCGGCTATATTTTTTAAGCACTTCTGGTTAATGCTTGCTCCACTATTCTTAAGAGTAGTAACAGAAATCAAAACTAATGGTTACATACGCCCACACATGAATACAGCAGCAATTAAACTTTTATTAAAGCCAGAAAAAGACCCCACCCTTCCATCAAGTTACCGTCCGATTTCACTAATTAAGACTGATATTAAAATTATCACTAAGGCTTTCACATCTAGACTAGAAACAGTAATCTCGACAATCATTCACAGCGACCAAACAGGCTTTATTAAAGATCGTCACTCTACTAATAATATTAGGAGGCTCTTTAACCTTATTAGCATGTCACAGCGGCATGATAAAAAGGCAGTTATTATATCATTGGATGCAGAAAAAGCTTTCAACAAAGTTAACTGGTCCTTCCTCTTTGCTGTTTTAAATAAATTTGGCTTTGGGAAATCATTTATCCCCTGGGTGTCAGTATTATATGATTCTCCTAAAGCTACAGTTACTACTAATGGGATTATATCTCAGAGTTTCAGTCTACAGAGAGGCACAAGACAGGGATGCCCACTGTCCCCTTTATTATTTGCAATATTTATTGAGCCACTTGCATTCACCATACGCCTAGAAAGAAGGATTCAAGGAATTCACTCTGGGGTAACAGAACATAAAATGAATCTATATGCCGATGATATTTTACTTTATTTAGAAAAGCCTGCTATTTCGTTAGGGGAAGTATTTAACTTAATAACTAAATTCTCACAGTTATCAGATTATTCTATTAACTGGACAAAATCAACACTTCTACCTATTACAGAAAATTCATGGAACCCTGCAAGCCAGGACCCACAGTACTCATTTCCTATAGGTAATTTAAAATACTTAGGCATAAAAATCTCACCTAAATTAACTGATTTAATTCATTTAAACTTTTCTCCACTTCTGGATAACATTTATAGTGACTTGGAGCGCTGGAATAATCTTCCTATTTCTCTAATAGGACGAATAGCCACCATTAAAATGAAATTTTTACCCAAAACTATTTTTTCTCAATGATTCCATTTAAACCTACGGCTAACTGGTTCCAGTTGTTGGACTCAGCCGTTACAAAATTTTACTGGAATAAAAAAAAAAAGCAAAGATTATTCTATCTACTCTTCAGAAAAGTAAATCCAAAGGTGGTCTAGAGGCACCAAATTTTATGCACTACTATATAGCTAACCAGCTACAATATATCATTCTATGGGCACAACCCAACAGAGATACTAACTGTTGGCTGGAACTAGAACAGATGGATTGTAATAACCTCAGACTTCTAGATTTACTCATTACAACATCAATTAAGCGACATAATTGTTTTAAAAACCCAATGATTTCCGCCACCCTGACTGCCTGGTGGAAGGCACTAGAAATTACAAAAGCCCAAGTGGAGCCCTGTGGGCTTTCTCCTCTATGGCATAACCCCGACTTTCAATTTAACAACCAATCGTTTTATTTAGGTGTGTGGGAGCAGAAAGGAATTACACATCTCCACCATCTCTTCTCAGATATGTTTATATCATATACATCCTTGCTCCAAAAATACAAAATAAAAAACGGAATTTTTTTACATTATCTGCAAGTTAAAAGTATGATAAAGAAACAAATTCCTACACTTCGGGGTACGCTCCAACCACCTGTTTTAGCTAAAGATATTACCAAGCTTTCTCCGACAACAACAAAAAAACTCTCAAAAATATATGTTACTTTCATATACTGATAAAATGTCTTTACCAATCTCGAAATGGGAGACAGACTTGTCTTTAGCTCCGGAATCTGACTTTTGGATTCAAGTTTGTGAAAACGTATTTAAAATGACAAAACACACAAATTACAACTTATCCAATATAAAATTAATCATAGAACATACATTATTCAATATATGATGAAGAAAATGGGACTCTCAGACTCCGACATTTGTCTCCAGTGTTTACAAAACACTACAGACACTTATTTTCATGCTTTATGGTTATGCACTCCGGTTATGTATTTCTGGACTTAAGTCTTAGAAAAACTTTCCGCTATCTTGGACTGTAGGATACCTTTATCTCCAAACTTGTGTTTGCTAGGTGACCTAACAACAACTGACTTACCACATAAACAATTTCAATCTACACTTGTAGCCCTTAGTATCGCAAAAAAAAACAATTCTTGTTAACAAGAAAAATAAACAAACTCTGAATATCGACCAATGGTCTAACCTCCTTATCAATCACATTTTAATGGAAAAAATATCTGCCTTAAATAAAAACCAAATATAAAAATTTATAGAAACATGGTCTACGTATATAGAATATTTTAACCTAATTCTGGTTACTTAATTCTGCCTGTTAGCGAGCGCCACCACATCACGATAACTTACATTGATGTTTCGGTATTTGGCAATATGTAACTACTGGTTGTGTTTTTATAGTCAGGAACCCAGTTGCTGCCAACAGGATCGAGCAGATTCACCTCCAATGGGCACCAAGGGTTAATATTCGGATTCACTGCATGCCAGTGGGTTAATTCTTCGCCCTCTCCGCTCCGGCCTCTCTTCGGCGCCAATGCCTGGGTGCGGGGTATCCCCGGGATCTGGGGGTCGGGGGCGGCTGGGGCTGGGTTAGGGTGGATGGCGGGGGTGGATGGGGGTGCGAGGGAGTCGTGGGGGAAGCGGGGGCTGTGGACCGGTGGGGTGCCTGGCGGGCCTGCAGTGCCCCGTCCTGCTGCGTTGGGTTGGGGGCGCTCCTGCTCCTGGGTTTGCTCTCCGGCCGGTGGCCCCTGCGGGGCCCGGGGGTCGTCCTTTGGCGCTGCCGTGGCCTGGAGGGCCCTGAGGTGTTGCGCTTGCTCTGTCCTGGCAGGGGTCGACGGCTCCCCTCTTTGGTGGAGATTTTCATGCATGCCAGATCCACCACACCAGCATCTATCGAAACTCAGACACAATCTGCTTCTTCCTCAGGTCATTGAATCGGTGAAGGCTGGTGTCTGTGGATCTCACTCTGCTTCGTCTGTCCTTCCTTCCTTTCCTCAGTCTCTCCTTTGGTCTCTTGAGGTCTCCCTGATTTGTTGGAATTTAGATGTCTCTGGGGTTGGTGAAGGACTCTGGTTGGTGGCCTGGTGGGTGGTGTCTGGTCGGTGCTGGATTTCACTTTCCTTTATTTTTCTTTGGTCCTTCCTCTGGTCTCCTGACGGCCTCACGACTCTGGCTGGAAGTGTTCAGTTTAGGTGAACGGTATGGGAATTTTTAATAGGTTTTAGGTGAACTAATGAATACACACACACTTGCACGCACGCACGCACATACACATACTCACCCACATACAGAAAAAAAGAGAGCAATGATGATGACGTCAAATCGGTAAAACTACCGAATGAACAATACTGAGCTCTCCAGAGGGGGAAAAAAATTAAATAATTGTGAACAAGTACGTAAAAAGATCGGATTATCAAAAAATCCGAATTGGGCATCATTCCCTGCAGTGTGAACGTACCCATTATGTTTCAATAAAGTTCCTCACATTGCCCTTCATTCCTGTCTCCTTGCCATGTTTCCCTGCATTTGGGTCCACCATCTTGCAACCACTCACACCTACTATGACAGTCAGAGAAAAATGCCCTCACACCAGCCATCTATAAGGGAACTTTACGCACATGTAACCATAAGTGATGTCACATCAACACAGAATGCACCTCCCAATTTTCATCTAACCAGAGAACATAATCGTGATTGTTTACTTTTGCTGACAAACTGGCTCAACAACCCCTGCGAGACGGCGCTACCTGCTTGAATGTGGATTTGGAGCGGTCCAGAACCGTCACCCAAAATCCTAAGTAACTACCCCCAGCATCTGGACCGCCCTTTTAGCCCACAGACATCCCTGGTGTGACGAAAGACCAAGACGCAGTACTCTTTCTGACAGAAAGCGTGTGGATAATTTTCATGAAATGGAAAAATGTATTCCCTTTGTTACAGGCTGCCTGTGAAAGATCTACAATGCCTGACCAAATGTTATTGTCCTGCCATGTGGAACCATCGCAGCCACTGTGATCATCACGTTGAAATGTTAAGTAATAACATTCATTGTTCAAGCATTAAAACACTTATCACTTGTTTAGATCACCCCACCTGCCAATAATTTAGCCAAACGTGAATACGCTGACAACATAAGCACATGATAAAACGACAAAGATTACGCCAAACAAAGCGTTTGTCATGTAGACCAAAAAGTTCAATTTTGGTCTCATCTGACCAGAACATCTTCTTCCACTCGTCAACGTGTCTCCTACATGGCTGCTGGCAAACTGCAGACGTGACTTCTTGTGGCTCACTTTTAAAAATGGCTTTCTCCTTGCGACCCTTCCACACAGGCCAGATTTGTGCAGTACTGTGCTCATGCTTGTTCTCTGGACAGATTCCCCTACCTCAGCCAATTGACTGATATGACTCATTCATTGAAATTGTAAATCCCTGGATATGTTCTGCCTGTATCCAATTTAAGCCTGCAAGAATGTCCACCTTAACTTGTGAAGCACTTTGTAGCTCGAGTCTGCGAAAAAGTGCTAGAGAAAGAAATGTTGCTTGCTTGCCCAAAGAGCCTAAATGAATACTTACCCTACTGGCCGGCTCAAGAAATCGCTTCATGGTCCAGCTGAGGGCAGGTGATCCATCTCTATTACAGGAAAAGCCTGACAATTACAACACTATGTCAGAAAAAATGGACATGATATCTACAGGAGCATTTATGACAATTAAGTTTTTTTAAGGGTGCAAGACAGTATTAAAGGACAGAGATGTAAGTTTAGGTTAAGGTAACAATCAGGTAACAGACCTTGGGAATGAGATGAATGTCGACTCTTATTCATTTTGCCCTTGTGTGTGGATTGAGTTATGAAATGATCCATTTCTTGTTCTGATACCTGAGAAAACACATTTGATTGAGGCATTGCTTTGGCTATGCTCTGTTTGCCAAGCAAAATTATGCTGATTTGGGTAGTCTAAACATGCGTGAAAGTTCATGAAATTTGCACAATTTACCACATCCGGCAGGAGAAAAAAAATCATATGTATAGGTTTATTGTGCCATTTAAAAAAAATAAAATTATAATGTGTCAGTACTTCAAAGTGCATGTACCCATACGTGACCAGAGTGGGCCTTTTATAGCTGCTTTATCCAGGTGGCAGTAATGTGCCTAAATTAGTAGCCAGCCGCCATGTGCGTTTGTTTACATATGTCAGTAATATTCACTCGCGCCACATTTAGCGTCTCCTGTCAAATAGATGCAAATAGATTTGAGTCGGCACTCACGAACGCAACACACACACACGCACGCGCGCGCGCACGCACGCACGCACGCACGCACGCACGCACACACACACACACACACACACACACACACACACACACACACACACACTAAGAGTGGACTAGTGGAGGTAATGGGCTAACATAGCTATCTCTACGGCGCTCTTTTCGTACTATTTCATTGCTTTTGGATGAATGGATGAATGTTTTTGTGCTATCGTTATTGCCAGGAGCTTAAAGAGACTGATGACCGGCATGAGACCGTTTAGAGCAGCCACAGTAATGAAGCTTGTGCATCTGATGCACATCAAGTCTTACGTGATGCCATCACGTAAGACTTATTCAACTTTTTCTTTATTTTAGGAGAGGATAGACCTTTGAACGAACTTTGTTGAGCCCATTTATTACATTAGAAAACCACAAACCAAAAAAATAAAAGTAAAAAGAAACATAAAAGTACGGATACTAAAAACAATTATCTTGTCCAATGCAGTCAGTCCCAAATGTACTTTGTGTGAAATCTGAGCTTTTTTAATGAAACAGAATGTTTGAAGGGAGCCATCCTGCTTACTATACATACAGTGCTGACCTGGCATATATAAGATTTATTTAAAAAATAAAATTAATACACACTAACAATAATAATAATGATGATAAGATGGATAACATCTGACAATAAAGATAAGCTTTTTCTTTCTTTCTTTCTTTCTTTCGGAAAACCATTTAAAATAAACGTTGAGTACTTTTATGTGCATCTGTATCTGCATCTTAAAAGTTCTAAATGACACTATGTTGGTCAAACTGTTACCTTCATTACTGTCTGCTAAAATAAATGAAAGAAAAAAAAAATGAAATTTCAGCTTTTTGAACTTTTTGTTTTCCCTGTTATATCGAACTCGTACAGAACCGTGACCCAAAACCGAGGTATGTACCGAACCGTGACTTCTGTGAACCGTTACACCCCTAAAGTCCAGGCTATAATGTGCAATATGAATATGAGTGCACTGCAGATATGATCGAAGCCCTGTGCAAACTCTTTAACACGTCAGCGGGCAAGGACTTTTACAGTTGGATCTTCAAACGGCTTGCAATGTCACCAAAAGGTACAATACTTGTGGATTTAGGAGCCCTTAGATCCTTCTTTGTTGTTAAAAATTAAATCGGAAGTTGCAAGACACCGTTCTTCATCGTCCTCTTATTCGAAGTGTTAAAAATGTCAAAATTTAAATTAAGAAGAAGAAGACGAAGAAGAAGAAAAGTAGGTGTCATGGTGTCATACTTGTGTAGTGAACATCGTCCAGTTGCTAATTTTTGCAACCACATCAAAGACAAATCAACTTCTTCCTTTGTCCTTCACTGAAAATAAGAGCAGTTGGAAAACATTAAAGAAGAGATAGAAATACAAAACTGGTTGTTGACAATTACAACACGGACCGATCACGAATGCCTGGTATAGACATAAACAGCAAGCCTCGCCTAGTACTGTATAAAACTATTTGCGACGATCGAAGCGCTGATCGGAAGCTAGATGCCAATGCTATCTATTCTATACTATACTATCATGTCAATGATCAGCAAACTTTTAATATGTAAAAATAAAAAAAGCTTGCTACCGTTAACTGCCGTTACATGACGCACAAGAACAGCCCAGCTCAGCAATGCTGGTGACAAGAAATGTTTCTGAAAATAACTTGCTAATTTCTCAACCGATTTTCATGGAGCTTACTTTCTTGTCAATACCAACACGTGTATGGATGATGGATGAATGGATGGATGAATGGATGGTTTTGGTGACTTTGCCCATTCAAGCTGATCTGACGAGGTATGCTGATCTGAGAGAACACCGGCACCGGCGTCAAATCTACTGTATGTATTCAAATCTATGATGACGGTAAAGGCACTCTGTTCCCAGACTGTATTGTGTGGTGCAATATAGTTTAATTCATTTTTTCTTTAAGTTATGAGGACGTTAATCCTTGTCATGTATGTGTTTCTGTGTTACATATACTGTACATATTGAAATTGCATCTTAATGGGAAGCTGTCAGCCTTACATGCCTTTAGTTCCTGATCATAAAACGGCTGCAAGAGTAATGGCCGAGACCAGTATCAATCCTCGTTGCGAATACCGACACCTTGAAATATGGTCGGGTATCAGCCCAATACCGATACCTAGTTCTCAACCATCCCTATTGAAAAAGCACAGGCAAATAAATGCTGGCTTTACAGTTGCGCCTCTGATACAACAAATTGGCAAATAAGCATTGTTTAAATTGTAATTTTGAAGGAAGACTTCACAAAAAACAAAAATGGCATGATGAAAAAAACAACACACTTACTTTGGGATTAGGATGCCGACTAATAATGAGACTGACTGGTCCAGGGCTGCATTCACTGAGGATGGCGTAGGCTTCACTGAGGGCAGCAAAACGAAGACTGACTGAATCCACTTCCAGTATTTGATCCCCCCGACTTATGTGAGAAAGCAGAGGTGTGACAAAATTGGAAAGCATTATGATAATAGTGCTGTACAAACATAGATCAATATATACATAAAATGCAAATATTATACAGTGGATACAAGGAATTCAAATGGTTCAGTGGTCGAACAACTCGAAGATAAGAGTGAGGCAAAAGTAGCTTGGTCAGCTTGTCTGTGTAGTCCGAGAAGATGACCGCATGACCAATTGTAATCATTTATATGTGCTATGAAATTTATTCATCACAACGGATTAAAAATGTTTTAGAAATTAATAATAATCTCATAGATTTATTAATTTCTGGATAATTTTAATTATATATTAGAGAAGTTGTTTGAGGTTTTTTGTACTTTTCGGCCACTCTTTGGTCCCCAGAATGCACTGCAGCATGCAATACTGACCTTTTTCTCCTAAAGTCATTATCATTATCATTTAGTGTGTTTATGTTACCCATAGTTGGTTGCATTTTTACTGTCACGTTAAATTTAAGTTGCACATTGTTACTACGAATGACTGTGACTTAAAGTGTGAGTGAAATATTAAAATCCCTTATATAAAAGAGATAAATCTAAGATAAAATGCTCATGATCTAGTACGACGCGTGTATTGATTGTGGGCATCTTGGTACATACTGTACATGGTATGGTAGACCCTTTACCTTCTGTATGTTGGTAGGACTGTTATGATCTTAATCTCCTTCTCTAATGGAGATGAACAGGTGCAAGTGCTACTAATTGATATGAATTAAATAATTACAGCTTAACACTGATGAGGTGTGGTAAGGAAAGCATTGATATTGTTGGCCATCCCCGGTCTACACAATATACAGTGCCTTGCAAAAGTATTCACCCCCTTGAGTTTTTCAACATTTTGGCACGATACGCCCACAAACATAAATATATTTCATTGAAATTTTATGTAGAACCTAAACACAAAGTAGCACACAATCATGAAGTGAAACAATGTGGATATCTAATTTCAAACATATTTTACTTTGTTTTAAGTAGGGCAGAGGTGGGCAATCTCGGTCCTCGAGGGCCGAAGTCCTGCAGGTTTTGGAGGTTTCTCACTTCCAACACAAGCTGATTCCAATCAACAGGATCGTTATCAGGCTTATGCAGAGCTTGCTGATGAGCTGATTGTATATCAGCTGTGTTGGAGAGGGGCAACAGGCAAAACCTGCAGGACTCCGGCCCTCGATGCCCACCTCTGAAGTAGGGTGTGCCCCCTCTGAATTAATACCTTCATCAATAGGGTTACAAAGCGTTTGTCATGTAGGCCAAAAAGTTCAATTTTGGTCTCATCGGACCACCTTTTTCCACTTTTTCCACTTGTCAGTGATGTCTCCTAGATGGCTCCTGGCAAACTGCAGACGTGACTTATTGTGCCTTGCTTTTAGAAATGTTTTTCTTCCTGCCACCCTACTATACAGGCCAGATGTGTGCAGTACTCGGCTGATGCTTGTTCTATGGACAGATTGCCCTACCTCGGCTGTGGATCTTTGCAGTTCATTTAGAGTGATCAAAAAACCTCTTGGTTGTTTCTCTGATAAGAAACTTTGGAAGGTCGGCCTTGTCTTGTAGATTTGTGGTTGTTTGGTACTCCATCTACCTATGGATAATTGATTAAACAGAATACTCTATGATGTTCACAGCTTTTGAAATCTTTATGTACCCTTCTGCTTTATCCAAAACATTGACCCGGACCAGCCTGGTATGTTCATTAGTCTTCATAATGCTGACTAAAGATTAAGATTGCAGTTCACAAACGAACATTTCAGTCTCCCGATGTGCAAAACTGATAGAGACATATCCCAAGACTTGAAGCCGTAATTGCAGCAAAAGGGGGTTCTACAAAGTGTTAATTCTGAATACTTTTGCACACCCTACTTTTCAGTTTTTTAGTTAGTCTTATTGAGGACTATTTCTACTTTTTACCTTTTAATAGAGCTAATTTAGGTGACCAAAATTAAAAGTATGAAACTGCAGTAAACTCATTGTACAGTTTTTGAGCGAGAAGAAAGCTATTGCATATTAGACTGCGCTTTACATTTTAATTAAAATGAAAGGTGACAACTTTGGCATTCAGCTTTAAAATCAACCCAATATGGACCAAAATCACTAGCAATCTTAAATTGACGTAACTATTATGATACAAAACAAGTTAAACAATTAAACATCTAAATAGTTTGATAAAAAAAGAAGAAGAAAAAAAGGTCACATTCCTTGTGTCAAGCCACTCAAAGTCCCATTTTCATCGGGAATTAAATTTTGTATTACATTTGGAAATCAAGGTCAAGACCCAGAGTCGGACTGAGTAGTAAGCAGGCATACAATTCAAGTTGCTTGGTGTGTAAAGTTTTTACAGACAGGGGTTTGTGGTTGTGGGCGCCTAATAAGACAAAGCCTAATAATGACATCTTCAAAATAAAAAGGAAACAGAAGATAATCATTTTATCCATTTGACCCAAATTTCAGGTACCTACCTAATTTTTCTATGAAAAACCAGAAAACTGGGCCAGTTTGACAGAAGTTGTGTTTTAGGGGCACACAAACATTTGGGACCACTGAAACACTATAGCTACTCTTGTGGTATTGTGATATATATGGCATACTGTAAAGTAGTATTATGCTGAGGAAAGTGCACTTTTTGATATGGGCTGCTCCAGATTGACCTACTTCTCTGGGTGACCCTAAGGGTTATTGCGCAGCAACTTCCAAAACAATTTGTGTGTTGTCTCAAAGGTCGCTAAAACGTTGCAAAAATTTCGCAATTTGTCGGGTAAAATGAGAGAGACGACGTCCTCATAATTGGCGAATTCAACATTCACTACATTGGACAAAGTTTGCCTCAGTGGCATTTCACCTTAAGTGTAGCTACTGAAATCTTTCGCAAAATCATTACTCACTTAAAATTGTTTGAATGTGCACAAATTAAAAATCCAAACCAATCATGTCAAATGCATGGAATCTAAAGTTTTTTATACATTACCATATGTGTGGCACCTCAAAATGTTGCTTCACGATAAGAACACTAGGATTCGCAATTTTTCCGTTGCAGCAAGTTGGTACAGGACGTGCGTGATGGTCAATCACCAGGTGTGCGGGTATGAGTCACTACTGAGTCACTATTTGCTCACGACTGCCCAGTTCAGTCGCGTTACGCCATGTCGATCAGTGTGTCCCAGGCCAAAGCCAGTCGAGTCTCATGAATATGAAATCAAAGTCAACTTATTGATACATTGAAGCCAATGTCCCATGTCCTAAAATTGATAACTCAAGCCTCCTGACTCAAGTCAAGTCATGCGAACTGTCTCCCACTATCCAAAAGAAAACCAATGTTTTTACCTGAGCCTGCCATCCATTTTGGCAACAGACCCGAGTGCTAGGCTATGGATGAAGATGCCAGGAGCAGAGTTTTCTGGGGTAAGAAAACAAACACCAATTCCCAGGCCAACACCAGGCTCTATGTAAAGAAAAATAGAGAAGAGAAAAAAAAGTCTTATTCTTAACACTATACAAAGACACATAAACGCATGCACGCACACACACACAAATTTGTTTTACTATCTTTGTGGGGCCATCTTATTGACATAATGCATTTCCTAGCCTCTTCCCCTAACCCCAACCATAAAAAATTATTGCCTACCCCCATTCCTTACCCTAACCTCAACCATAACCCAATTCAAACCTAAACTCTAAAACCAAGTCTTAACACTCAAAAAGAGGTCTAAACATGTGGGGCCCAGCAAAATGGCCCCACAAGGACGGGTGGGCCCCACAACTCTGTGAAATCCCGATATATTGGCCCCAACACACACACACACACACACACACTTGTCTTTCTATCATCGTTAGCCTAACCCTAACCCACATTGACATGATTTCATTTCATTTCCTAGCCCCTTCTCCTAACCTCAACCATCAAAAATGAGTGCCTACCCCCATTCCTTACCCTAACCTCAACCATAACCCAATTCAAACCTAAACTATAAAACTAAGTCTTGACCCTCAAAAAGAGGTCTGAACTTGTGGGGACCACCAAAATGTCCGCACAATTTCAAGTCGATCCCCACAATTGTAGTTAAACCTGAAAATACACTTGTATATGGGCCCCACATACATGTAGCAAAGTCAAAGGCACACACACACTCACTCAAAACATGTTGTACAGTCTTGTTGAAACAAAAAAAATATTCTCCCAAAGTAGAATATGTGGAACAATAACTATATTTGCAAGGGGAATGTAGGGGTTTAGTCTTCACATGAATGCATTGATTATTTGTAAATTAATGTGTGTGTGTCTTTGTCTTTGCTACATTATGGGGCCCATACTCATGTTTTTCCCCCTGTTTAGCTACCATTGTGGGGACTGACTTTGCCTTGTGGGCACATTTTGGTGAGCCCCACAAGTTCAGACCTCTTTTTGAGGGTCAAGACTAGGTTTTAGAGTTTGGGTTGGAATTGGGTTTTGGTTGGGATTGGGGTAAGGGTTAGGTAATCAGTTGTCATGGTTAAGGTTAGTGTAAGGAGCTAGGAAATGCATTATGTCAATGAGATGTCCCCACTAAGATACAAAGACCAACTTGTGTGTGTGTGTGTGTGTGTGTGTGTGTGTGTGTGCGTGCGTGTGTGTGTGCGTGCGTGTGCATGCGTGTGTGTGTCTGCAAAAAACAGACATAGTTAGATAACATAATGGTAACACCCCAAAATAGAAAGATGATAATGCCAAGTGCCCCAATAGCTTTACTTTGCTCAAATGCAATTAGACGAAAAAAACACAGGTGTGTCAGAAAAGTTCCAGGACCACCGGTGTTGTAAAAGATAAATTTAAATGCCCTTGGAGTGTAATCGCACTTTCCCACTCTTCTCTCCAACGCTTCTGAACTCTCCTGGAAGGATGTTTCCAGGATCCTCCACAGCTCTGTTGTCTCAGCCCTCTTAATGACATCCACATCTACAAAAGTGGGGGTGGGATCACACTGAGCCAACATGGTGAGTAAGCTCCAGCGCAGCGATGTTCATTCTCACGCACTGAACTAAGTAAACTATGCAGGAAATTGAAGGTAAAAACTCAAAATATAAATTTTGAGACACCAGTCCTAGAACGACTTGTACTGTATACTGACACACCTCGGAAGTATGCAGCTACTGTACAATGTACTCACTCGTAGCTACATTTTTTATTATATGTGGTGCGGAAATACATTTACATACTCAGTTGCTCCCCAAAATTTATAAAACATTCTATTATCTATTGATACGTTTAATTATTGTTATTATTATTTTTTTTTCTGGAGAATTTTTTTTTTTTTTTAATGCTACTACAGAAGGCTTTGATGTAGCCTCTGACCTGAAGTGGACGCTTAAAGCAATGGTAGTTATTACAAAAAATGGCCAGCGGGTGGCAGCAGAGTATAAGAGATCAACCAGGGCCATGTTGCAACAAGCTCTTTTTGCCAGTGTTTTCAACAGGAATGTGAATAATGATGAAACTTGGCTATATTCTAATGCTAATTGCTGCAAAATGGAAACAGATAGAAATATACTTTTTTTCCTGATGAAAGAAGAGACTCTAATCTTCCTTTTGGTAGGTTCCATGTTTTTATAGCAATAGAACACAATATTCTGTGGGCCTTGCAAAATCAGTAAATTAGCCGGGAGCGAAAGGGGTTGCTTCAGTGAAAATGGCTGGGAGTGAATGAGTTAATTAAAAAAAGAAAAAACATCACCTTTATTAAGTGTGACATCCATAATGATGCAGTCCTTTGGACCGGGACCAAAAGTCCTTTGGCCATCAGTCTCATCAATCCCAAAGGTTACAGGTGTTCCCTCACTGGGATTGGAGTTGGGTGAGCTGGAGCGGCTACGGATACTTGGCGTTGCACAGGGTGTAAGACTGGGGCTCCGCAGGCGAGTTCGAATTGTCACTGTCACAACACCTTTTTTGAGTTGCTAGAGGAACAACAGAAATGTGTCCAGTAGTGAGAAAAAAGAACGGTCTAGCAAGGATGGTCCATTTTTCATTCAAATGATCATGATCAGGAAAACAATGCATCAGATTTATATAGCGCTTTTCTAGACACTCAAAGACGCTTCACAGAGGAATGCATACATTATTCATGTACTCACACACTTTACACTGTGATAGCGGTAAGCTACTTAAGTAGCCACAGCTGCCCTGGGGCAGGCTGACGATGTTGAAAATGATGCTAGCTTTTCAGTTTGATCAATTTGTTTTGGAGAAATCAGTAAATAACTACTGCTCTAAAAACGCCCCTATGTGCTCAGCAATATGGCTCTGCCCCCTCCCTCTTCCTAGGTCTTGGTGGGAGTCAGCGGAGCAACTGGACACAATTTGTTCATTCAAAATCGTTACACACACCGCTAATAATGTCGAAAAACGTCAATCAATCGGCACCAAAATTAATGGACACAAAAACTAATCCATTGTTTACTTATGAGAGAATAAGGAAATGAGCAGCTTAACTTCCTCTCCGTGAGTCATCACCTTATCGTGGTGGAGGGGTTTGCGTGTCCCAATGAGCCTGGGAGCTATGTTGTCCGGGGCTTCATGCCCCTGGTAGGGCCACCCATGGCAAACAGGTCCTAGGTGAGGGACCAGACAAAGCATGGCTCAAACGACCCCAATGATGAACACGAACTTTGGATCCTCGTTTCCCTTGCCCGGATGCGAGTCACCGGGGCCCCCCTCTGGAGCTAGGCCTGGAGGTGGGGCTCGAAGGCGAGCGCCTGGTGGCCGGGCCTATACCCATGGGGCCCGGCCAGGCACAGCCCGAAAAGGCAACGTGGGACCCCTTCCCATGGGCTCACCACCGGTGGAAGGGGCCAAAGGGGTCGGGTGCGCAGTGAGTTGGGTGGCAGCCAAAGGCGGGGGCCTTGGCGGTCCGACCCCTGGCTACTGAGGCTAGCTCTGGGGACATGGAATGTCACCTCTCTGACAGGGAAGGATCTCGAGCTGGTGTGCGAGGCTGAGAAGTTCCGACTAGATTTAGTCGGACTTGCCTCCACACACGGCTTGGGTTCTGGTACCAATCCTCTCGAGAGGGGCTGGAACCTCTTCCACTCTGGAGTTGCCCACGGTGAGAGGCGCAGGGCAGGTGTGGGCATACTCATTGCCCCACGGCTAGCCGCCTGTACGTTGGGGTTTACCCCGGTGAATGAGAGGGTAGCACCGAACAGCAGCTCAGAGTACCCACCCTTCCTGGAGTCCTTGGAGGGTGTGCTGGAGAGCGCACCCCCTGGGGACTCCCTCGTTCTGCTGGGGGACTTCAACGCTCACGTGGGTAATGACAGTGAGACCTGGAGGGGCGTGATTGGGAGGAATGCCCCCCCCCCCCCGATCGAAACCCGAGCGGTGTTTTGTTGTTGGACTTCTGTGCTCGCCACGGACTGACCATAACGAACACCATGTTCAAGCACAAGAGTGTCCATATGTGCACTTGGCACCAGGACACCCTAGCCCGCAGTTCGATGATCGACTTTGTAGTCGTGTCATCGGATTTGCGGCCGTATGTGCTGGACACTCGGGTTAAGAGAGGGGTGGAGCTGTCAACTGATCACCACATGGTGGTGTGTTGGCTCCGATGGCGGGGTAAGATGCCGGTCCGACCAGGCAGGCCCAAACGTATTGTGAGGGTCTGCTGGGAAGTCTGGCCGAATCCCCTGTCAGAAAGAGTTTCAACGCCCATCTCCAGCAGAGCTTCTCCATTGTCCCGGGGGAGGCGGGGGACATTGATTCCGAGTGGACCATGTTCCGTGCTTCCATTGTTGAGGCGGCCGATCGGAGCTGTGGCCGTAAGGTGGTTGGTGCCTGTCGTGGCGACAATCCTCGAACCCGCTGGTGGACACCAGCGGTAGGGGTTGCCGTCAAGCTGAAGGAGTCCTATTGGGCCTTTTTGGCCTGTGGGACTCCGGAGGCTGCTGACGGGTACCGGCTGGCCAAGCGGAATGCGGCTTCGGCGGTCGCTGAGGCAAAAACTCGGACATGGGAAGAGTTCGGTGAAGCCATGGAAAACGACTTCCGGACGGCTTCGAGGAAATTCTGGTCCACCATCCGGCGTCTCAGGAGAGGAAAGCAGTGCGCCGTTAACACTGTGTATAGTGGAGATGGGGTGCTGTTGACCTCGACTCGGGACGTCGTGAATCGGTGGGGAGAGTACTTCGAAGACCTCCTCAATTCCACCGACACGCCTTCCTTTGAGGAAGCAGGGTCTGGGGACTCTGAGGTGGGCTCCCCTATCTCTGGGGTCAAAGTCGCCGAGGTGGTTGGAAAGCTTCTCGGTGGCAGGGCCTCAGGGGTGGATGAGATCCGCCCGGAGTTCCTAAAGGCTCTGGATGTTGTGGGGCTGTCGTGGTTGACACGTCTCTGCAGCATCGCGTGGACATCGGGGACAGTGCCTCTGGATTGGCAGACCGGGGTGGTGGTTCCCCTTTTTAAGAAGGGGGACCGGAGGGTGTGTTCCAACTTTAGAGGGATCACACTTCTCAGCCTCCCAGGTAAGGTCTATTCAGGGGTGCTGGAGAGGAGGGTCCGTCGGGAGGTCGAATCTCGGATCCGGGAGGAGCAGTGTGGTTTTCGTCCCGGCCGTGGAACAGTGGACCAGCTCTACACCCTCAGCAGGGTCCTCGAGGGTTCGTGGGAGTTCGCCCAACCAGTCCACATGTGCTTTGTGGACTTGGAGAAGGCGTTTGACCGTGTCCCTCGGGGAATCCTGTGGGGGGTGCTTCGGGAGTATGGGGTACCGAGCCCCCTGATACGGGCTATTCGGTCCCTGTACGACCGATGTCAGAGTTTGGTCCGCATTGCCGGCAGTAAGTCGAATTTGTTTCCTGTGAGGGTTGGACTCCGCCAAGGTTGCCCTTTGTCACCGATTCTGTTCATGACTTTTATGGACAGAATTTCTAGGCGTAGCCGAGGCGTTGAGGGGGTCCGGTTTGGTGGCCTCAGCATTGCATCTCTGCTTTTTGCAGATGATGTGGTGCTGTTTGGCTTCTTCAAGCCGTGATCTCCAGCTCTCACTGGAGCGGTTCGCAGCCGAGTGTGAAGCGGTTGGGATGAGGATCAGCACCTCCAAATCCGAGACCATGGTCCTCAGTCGGAAAAGGGTGGAGTGCCCTCTCCGGGTCGGGGATGAGATCCTGCCCCAAGTGGAGGAGTTCAAGTATCTTGGGGTCTTGTTCACGAGTGAGGGTAGGTTAGAGCGGGAGATCGACAGGCGGATCGGTGCAGCGTCTGCAGTGATGCGGACGCTGTATCGGTCCGTTGTAAAGGCAAAGCTCTCGATTTACCGGTCGATCTACGTTCCTGCCCTCACCTATGGTCACGAGCTGTGGGTCGTGACCGAAAGAACAAGATCCCGGATACAAGCGGCCGAAATGAGTTTCCTCCGCAGGGTAGCCGGGCTCTCCCTTAGAGATAGGGTGAGAAGCTCGGTCATCCGGGAGGGACTCAGCGTCGAGCCGCTACTCCTCCACGTTGAGAGGAACCAGTTGAGGTGGCTCGGGCATCTGGCTCGGATGCCCCCTGGACGCCTCCCTGGGGAGGTGTTCCGGGCATGTCCTACCGGCGGGAGGCCCCGGGGACGACCCACGATACGCTGGAGAGACTACGTCTCTCGGCTGGCCTGGGAACGCCTTGGGATCCCGTCGGAGGAGCTGGCTGAAGTGGCTGGGGAGAGGGAAGTCTGGGCTTCCCTGCTAAAGCTGCTGCCCCCGCGACCCGACCCCGGATAAGAGGAAGAAGACGGACGGACGGACGGCAGCTTAACTTCTCTCATGCCGGATCTGTTATTCTTTGATAAGTCCCCAGGCAATGAGCACAATGCATTGCGAGAGGCTTTTTGTAAAATTAATTGTTCGTAGACCGTTTTCAACTCTTTGTTATTGCATGATTAATCTTTACTCCATGTACAGAACTTTGTATGCAGCGATGGTTGTTTTAAAGTGCTTTATAAATAAAGTTGAGTTGAGCTGAGATGCCCTTTGTCTGTTCTCATTTCATGTATTTTCTCCGTAAAGTTGGTTATCGAAGTCTTTAACGGCAAATGTATTTATCAGTATACTTCTAGTGCTGTGAGAAGAATTTGTCAGTCTGTAGCCATTTGTTTAAAAATGGAAGTTTTACAGATGAGACCATAGATTGAACCTTGAAAGTCTGGGTGGCTTGTTGATGTGTCATTCCTTGAAGAGACTCTCCGTTTACCTCCAGAATCTCATCTCCTATGTAAAAAAAGAAAAAGAAAAAAGAACACAATACTTTCAGATTTCATTTAAGACAGTTAAGCTCATTATCAATTTTATTTATTTTTACAAGTACTATACTATATTACATAACAATATGCTGGGACTTTCAAACTAACTACTTACTAACTAGTTTAAAAAAAACTAAATTGTCACAGTGGAAATAAAACTGTAACAAATATGACTTGAAAGTCAGTCTTAAAGGTCAGCTCATCATTGCAAAAAGTTATCCACACATTCAATTGGACTAATCATCTTTGTCTTATATTGTATATGGATATACGCTAATAATAAAATGATTTAATAAAAGAATTGCTCTCTGTGTGTTTGAAGCTAACTGCATCCTTCCCTCTGGATCAGGCAAAATATGAGTCCCCATTACTGGCCTGATTTGCAAACGTTTTTCTGATTAGGCCTGACAAATTTATTTGGTAACAATAAAACTCCTTGTAGTGTAATAATAATAATAATAATTATTATTATTATTATTATGATTATAACAATAATCATATTAATAATGCATCAGATCTATATAGCGCTTGACATAAATCCACAATCATTTGGCAAGGGAAGAAGTCCTATGATGCTAAAACGAAAAGTCTAGTTGATGTTTTTGGGATATATATATATATATATATATATATATATATATATATATATATATATATATATATGTGTGTGTACGTGTGTATACAGTAGCGTTGACACATTTTCCAGTCCCGCCTCCACCTGACAGCTTGATTAGCCCAATGATAATAAAAGACGGGATACGGTGATATTGTATTATACTGTCTGTCATGTAGTGTTGCCAGTGTTCTGACCGAGACACGGCATGATTTTATGGCAGCATTCATAGTGCCGTTCTGAGACACCAAATTTGTCTTGTAGTCTGATCCTGGTATAAGCAAGTTCATTACAGCATTTTAGTTTATCAGAGATATGGGAGTGTGCACCTATTTTTCCTAAAGTCCTAAACCATTGCATTTACAGTTAATGAGGGATTCATGATTGCAATGGCTTGATGCTGAAACAGGAAAAATAGTTTTAATTAAAACAAACTACCAATTTCTAGCAAATACCATGCCAGTGTTCTTAAGTCACAAAGTGTTTGCTCAATGCGTCAAAAGGCTAATGGTTGGATATTAGAAAACCTTTGTGCAATAATGTTAGCACAGTCTATTATTCCATGCGAGAAATTGCCAAGAAACATACAATTGCCTGGGTGACCCCAAACTTTTGAACTGTAGTGTATGTTAAAAGAATATTATATATAGAACAGCAAAAGGCTACCCTCTTTTAGGCGTCCATCAGCAGCTGCAGCACCATGAGAGAAAATGGTCTTCACAAAAATTCCCATTTGACCACGAGCTGAATCCTGGCCACCAACAATGCTGAATCCTAGACCCTAGGAAATTTAGATAGCAAAGATAATTACAACTATAAATAGTAAACACATACACATAGCAATTGGACTTTAATGACTGTGGTTTTATGGGATGACAAGGGGTGGCAGTTTACCAAATCCCCTGCCACACCACTTGACTTCCCTGTTGCCAAAGACTCTACAGTGGCGCGCCACTATGAGCAGAGTGACAACAACAGACAGTTGAGTGCGGCACAGGAGAGCGAGGCAAACTTACGTAGACCTTTAAACGGCAAGTTTATTTATAAAAAGAACCAAGACAGGACTATTAACAAGAACGCATTGATTTGTACCTTTTGTAAAAAAATAAAAATAAAATTGTATCACAGAAGCAGCTCCAGCCTTACTTCGCTTTTCACTTGTAACTAACATCATACAAAAGAAGAGGGCAACCTTCACTCAAAAAAATGTAAACAAGCTTGTTTGTCTGAGCAACTCAAATAGTTAGTTGTCTGTTGTCAGATCCAAATACTGAGCTCTCCAGAAAAAATAAATAAATAAATAAATAAACAAAAAAAAGATCCAGTAACCTTAGTTTGGGGTGAGCTTTTGATTTGAGGAGTTGATACTGTAGCCCCAGTTTTTCTTTTGGGTTTGAGTTGTTATGACCCAGATATTGTAGCTTTGATTTTTGTTAACCTCTCCTTCTAACCTCTAACTCTAACTTTTCCACCACAGCTATTATCAGTTCATCTCATGCCATCCATACACCGAACCTCAGCTTGTGGAAGTTTAGATTATTTTTAAAAATAATGCCTGGCCTAATTGATTTGTTGATGTGCTTAAACTTTTTCTTTTGAATTTCATTCATACAATACAAATGTGGATTTCAAATCTTCTCTTCTTGGTGCACTCAATTGATTAGTCATGCACTACAATTTTGTAATGTCCTTGAATTCAAATTCTTTATTTGGGGACGTTTAGCAGATGTGAGATTAAAATCAATTAATTAGATTAATTAATTAAAAATGGCTAATTAGATTAAATTTTGTAATCGCCTGACAGCACTACTAAATGCAGCCATTCTGCCAGGTTAGCGACTGCAAGCGTAGGATTTTCAATGGAGAGCAGTGATAAAATTAGCGTTTATCAGTCCAAGTGTATTCACATCTCACTTTGATGAAAAAGACATTATGAGATACAGGTGAAATCAAGCACCAGGATTCAGGAGTACTTTCCCAACGATTGCCCCGGCTGATGTGTAGAAGTTCGGTAAAGTGTGGTGGTGGGGAAAGCGAGCCTTTGATTGGTGCGAGGAGGTTGCCCGCGGTGCTTATTCAGGGAGTCGCCCCAGGGGCGTACATGGGCAAATGACAAAAGTCACACGAAGTTCTGTGTGGGAGGCCCACGCCTCTTCCGTAAAGCAAAACAAAACGTTTTGGATAAATAAAGGTTACGTAAATACGTAACAACCAAAAGTGTTTATTCTAGATTGTCCTTTTCCTTTTTTTATATTGTCTGACTTCAAACCTAAAAAAAAAAAAAAGTGTGCAACCCGAGAAGGTTGAATATGTTTATTTGTTTTTGTATTTATTTAATTCCATAGTATTCATAGCGCAAGTGTGCTTTTTTTGTATGGCTGTGATTGACAGAAAGTCGCAAACACAAATGGTGTTGTGTCAATAAACTCGTAAATAGCAGCATTCAAAGTAACAGAACACGACATACACTACTCACAAAAAGTTTGTCATATTTGGCTTTCAGGTGAAATTTAAGGAAAATGTCAAAAGTTCACGCTACAGTGATATGAAAGCAGGACATTTAAGTGGAAGGATGCACTGGTGATTTCCTCAGCTCAAGCAATTAATTGAAAGAAAAGTTAACAACAATGGTGGGCACACCACAACAAAAAATGTCAATGTCTCAATAACTCGTCATGTGCACTTGAGCATCAATTACAGCTTGACAACGACGTCTCATGTTGTTCACAAGTCGACCCATTGTCTGCTGAGGCATGCCATCTCACTCTTCTTGAAGGGCAGCCCTAAGGTCATTGAGGTTCTGGGGTGCAGAGTTTCCAGTCTCTACACGGCGACTCAGCTGATCCCACAGGTTTTCAATAGGATTCAGGTCTGGAGAAAGTGCAGGCCATTCCATTAGAGGTACACAAGTCTCCAACAGCCGTTCCCCGATGATGCCACCTCCATGGGCTGGAGCATTGTCGTCCATGAAGATGAAATTAGGCCCGTGTTGTTCATGTAGTGGCACAATCACGGAATTAATGATGTTATTCAGGTAGTATTGGCTTGTCACTGTACCATTCACAAAGTGTAGGGCAGTTCTGTACCAACTAGACACACCTTCCCACACTGTAACACCACCACCACCAAAAGCTCTCCTCGTGACAACAGTGGCTGATGCATAGCGTGCTCCAACATCGTTGACGGCCATCATTTCTACTCAACATGAATCGACTTTCATCTACTGTTGTTCCGATACCGATACTGGTATTGGCAGAGGCCCCGATACTGCATTAAAACAGTGGTATCGGTATTGGTGAGTACTAACAAATAACATACCGATACCATTAATTCTGACGCTAATATAAGACTTTGGATGCAGCATCTTGTGTCTTGCTCATGCACGACATTCACTGACATGTTCACTGCATGCTGAGCTAAGATATTCTATTGGCCCTTGAATGCTCTGAACCAATGGCAGGACAGCTTTTTCATGTTGAGAAAAAAAAAACCTTAGGTATCGGTATGGAGGATTTGTCCTGATAATGCTGCTGTACAGTGTTCCCTCGTTTTCCGCTGGGGTTAGGTTCCAAAAAAATACCTGCAATAAATGTAATCGGCAAATAAGTTAGCTGTATGATTTAGATTTGTTATAAATGTTTTATGGCTCTAAAACCCCTCACCACACAGTTTATACACTTTTCTCATCAAGGTGTTTACATTTTCTCACATTTCTCTCTTGTTTAAACATTCTCAACGTTCAAACCATAAATACAATTTATAAAATAAGTGCATCATTGGGGAAAAAAATGCATGCAAAATTGCACTAAAAAAATCCGCGATACAACGAGGCCGCGAAAAGTGAACCGTGTTATAGTGAGGGAACGCTGTACACAAATCTTGCAGTTTCATTGACTGGGTCATCACTGTGGCATCAATGTCAATAATATCAAATTTATATTTAGATTTGGTAGTGTTTGGAGCGAACAAACATGTATTGTTGTGTTAGCTAGCATACGCCTTAGGATGGAAACTGAGAAAAACAGACAAAAAAAAACACGAAAAGGCCGATTTCGAACACTGCCCAAAATCCAGCTCAGATTCCATCCATCCATCCATTTTTGTAACTCTTAATCGTCACAAGCGCCGCGGGGAGCTCAGATTCCAAGAAAACTGAAAAAATGAAGAATTTATTCAAGCGCACGTACTCACACATGCACCAGGCACGAGATTTACACTTTATGCCAGAGGTGGCAGTCGCGAGTAATAAAGTGCCAAACTCCACGATGCCTCATTAATGACTGCTTATGATTATATTTAAAAGGACAGTAACATGAAAAAGCTACTTTTTGGAGGTTTTAGCCATGTTAAAATGCTAATTCCTCACAAAAAACATCACCAAAGTGGTGTTTTCCTCCATTCACCCCTCGATGAGAAATTCTAGGTCAGTCTGCTCTCCAAGCACCAGTCCCTCCCAACCCGAGAAAACGAGCAGGTGCTCACTCTATGATGTCATCAGGCGCGGACCCACGTGTATATGCGGACTAAATGCACGCCCACTTTCTCTGAGACCTCCATGCTTGCAGAATCGTGATAAAAGTGGAAGCTTGTGCTGTTATTGCAGCATGGACTAAAATGACAAAAATGTGACTAAAATAGTGGGGAGCATTATTAAGCTTGTGCTTGGTTAGTAAACAAAGGCTCTGATAAGCAGATACAATTTGAAGCAGCAAGTACTTATTTGTTGCTGAGAATATAAATTTCAAATACATTTGACACGCTTTAATCAAGAGTGCACCCACCTTTCCCTGGCCTTTCATCAGTACTATGCTGGAGATAATGGATGGCTGTGCAAGTCGCCATGGTGATTCCACTTGAATGGTGCTCAAGGAACGTGCTGATTTCTTAATGATCTGATATTCCTGAAAGGGAAAGGGATATAACAACCAAATGGAAAAATAGTTAAATTGCCATAACTCGTCAGCGGCAACTTCCTATACTTAACACACACTGGCGTTAATGTATTTTCTATCTTTTCATATATTTGACCCATTTTACATTTCTACAGTTACTTGCAGTTATTGATCCATTCCAATGTATGTATTATCATGAATTAACTATGGCATTTGTTTGGGTATCACTCACGCTGCTGTATTTACTGTTTCAGGTTTTTTTTTTGTCTCTCCTTAACATAGCAATTAGTGTGCAGCTCTGAGTCACTGTCATGATAGCCAGGATAACATTTTAAAAAGGCTTTGAAGTGACACTGTGATTAAACCTAAAGAAAAACACAATTTTCATTAGGTTGAATCACAATAATTATATTATTACACTAATAATGCATATTCATAATTATCAAATAATAAATAATAATTTACATAAGAAATTATACTTTTAGTTATCATAACTCGACCGTCCAAAGTAACCCATTTAGACATGAGACTGAAACAAAACAGTAAAATGTCAAAATATAGAGATTAATTTGTGATTTTGAACATGATTAAGGCAAGATGGTGATAACAAATATGTTGTTTCTTTATGAAAAATAAAACGTGAACAATAAAGTTTTAAGGTCAGATTTAAATATATCGACCGTTTGAGCAGATCTCGGGTGTTCTGAAAGTTTGTTTCACAGTTAAGGAGCAGTGAAACTGAACGGTCAATAAATACACCAAGATTTTTATTTTTTTGGATTTGAGGCTGTTAATGACATGGAATCAAGTTGAGCGCTGAGTTTTGACCTTTCAGTTTTAGGGCAGGACACTTGTGTCTTCTCTGCAATAAAATGGAGAAAGTCTTGGCTTATCCACTCAACGATGCAGCTCCTGCAAGGAGTGACGTCATGCATACTGCGATCACGAGATTACAATTTTAGCATCTTGGCGCACCAATGCTGGTCACAGTGGTCAGTGTTGACTTCATTCTTGTTCCTTCGCGCAACGGGTAGCCTGTGCTACAAGCAGGAATAAAAGTCTGGACCTCCAGCATGCCAAATACCAATGTGAAGGGAGTTTTATGAGTCACTAACCTGTCTATCTCCAGAAGTATCTAGCTGTTGTGGTAAGGAGTGTTTACGTCTGCCTGGCTTTGAAGTCTTCTCCACAGAATCACAGCGGCTTACACCATTCCCCAGAAACAACTCATCATCTTCACCAACTGACTCCAAGCGACTGCTACCTCCTATGGCAGGAAATAATACTGAGCTCAATGTCTGTGAGTAGCTGTGTACAGTTAACTTTTTCTTTTCTTTTTTCTGAGAGAGTTAAGTACAGTTAAGTCTTTCTGTGCAACACACCTAACAGAAGAACCAACAAAAACGATACACCAACTTGTATACCATAAAGTAGGCAGTAATTTTGCATTTTTATTCATGGATTTACTTCATAAGAAATTAATTAAATAAGTTCAAACATGTTACAGTGTTATACAAGACGGCTCTTGTCCAGTAAATAATCAATTTCAAATGACAGGAAGAAAAAATGTGTAACATTTCGGAAATAACTTGCCAAAAACTGATTTGGGAATTAGAATGAAACAAAGAAATACATAATCAAAAATAACTATTTGCGTTACTCTGTTATAATGAGTGTTGTCAACATGGTTAAAGACCTAGTGTGCAGTCCTTAGCATCATTTAGTGGTCAAAGAATAGCATTTAGAAGCACGCAGGAGCACACACACACTCTGGTGGCTCAGAGAGACCACATTTCTTATTTTGTGTGAGCAAATGAGCATCTCGGCGAGCGAAGGTGATTTGGCAGCTATTGTGCAGCCCGGCAAGCGACGGCAAAAGACAGAGCGAACCGGAATTAGCCAGAGCAGCTAACAAGAGCGGCTAGCGGGAGTTAGTCGGAGCCAAACTTGCAAGAGCCCGAATCACGGGTGTCAGTGATGACCACATGCAGGCCCCAGATGTAGAAGGTAAGCGGCGGTTGACCCATTGGGTCTGACACTCGATGCAAGCACCACCCAGACTAACTACATTCACGAACTTGTCCTTTGGGCATCCGTAGCAGGAAGATGTTACGGTGTGGTCACGGAGCGGCGTGGTGTCTGTCGGCGTGTGGGGTGGAGGACCCAAAATGCAGGGAGGCAGGAGAACCACAGCAGGAGTGCGGGCGAGACTGGCGTGCTTTATTTTACAGAAAACACTAACCAGGGTACTGGTTAATGCTAACTAAACAACAAACTGAAAAGATACAAAATCAAAGTGACAGACAAGACTCCGGGGGGTGACCGTGACAAGCGGCAATGATCCCACACCGACTGATCACCACCCGGGAACTAAATACACCCACACTAATTAGGTAACTAGTCACACCTGGGGCCAGGCACAAGTGGCTGAAGGCCCGGATTGGTCAACCCGCGGAAGGGCAGGAACCCACTCAGGACCAATCGGGACCCTCAACCAAAATCAGATCTTCCCAGACATGACAGATGGCGGATAAACATGGCAGCTCTAGTAAGGTGAGACTACAGTCATGTAATATAATGAGTGATTACTAGACCTACAATTATATATTAAAGGGATTACACCACGGAATTTTCAGCCTTGTATGCATATAATGGTTCAATTTTACCTTTGACACCATGGCGATGTAATTTTTTATGAAATATTAGGTATTTTGCTGGCTATTAAACGCCCGGTTCAGTAAAACCCCGCCTCGCCCCTCTTGTCCGAGCCGCCTGCTGCCAAGGAGTTGTGTGAGCACTGTGTGGCCAGCCGTTGTAGTACAACCGTGTCTTCTTTACATGTGGTAATTGGATGGACGTTCAATTCTTCAATAAACATTTGAAACTAAACGGCTCGTTGCCGCAAGAAATCGTAGCGGAGGAGGGGAGAAGAGGAGAGAAAGAAAGAAAAGAACAGGGGAAAAAAGGCTGCACACAAGGCAAGCGTGCTAATCACTAGACCATCCATGCAATTCCAACAGCGCAAAAAGTTTTACTTGTAGTTTACACAAGTATCATCCAGAACCCTTTCTTGGATTTTAAGACAGACAATTGTCATTGCAGTTTGTCATAGCAAATCTGAAGGATAATTGATTGCTTTGAATTCATTCAATTCATTGCGTTTAGTCCACAGAGGCTATGGGGTCGCACCAAATGACGTCAAACAGTGCCAACAGCTCGTTTTCTCAGGTTGGGAGGGGGTGGTGCTTGGAGCGCAGAATGACCTAGAATTTCTTATACAAGGGCGAATGGAGGAAAACACCACTATGGAGATGTTGTTGGTGAGGAATTAGCATTTCAACATGGCTAAAAGCTCCAAAAAGTAGATTTTTCACGTTGCTGTCCCCTTAAAAAAGAAAAAAAGGGATACAACTTTTTTTTTTTTTTGCATACTATTGACATAAACAATGTTTTTTTTTTTTTTTATGAATGAATTCTTAGTTCACCACTAGATGGCGCTAGGGATCCTTTAAGGAGCTGTCAACACAAACACTTTCTTTACAATAATATGTTTTATGTAGTCCCAGTATTCTAAGCACGGTATTCTGATTAATATTGTGTTTGTTGAATATGAATTAAGCAGCAAAATCCACCAGATTTTATCCAACTCAAGGGGGCGGCCATTTTGCCACCTGCTGTCAACTGAAAATGACAACACAGTTGCTTAGGGCTCAGGTAACAACCAATCACGGCTCAGCTTCAGTAAACAGGTGAGCCATAATTAGGCTTTACCTGAGCCCTGAGCAACTGTCATTTTCATTCGACAGCAAGTGGCAAAATGACCGCTCCCTGAGATGGATAACAACGTGTGGATTTTGTTGCTTAACTCATATTCCACAAATGCAATATTAATTAGAACGTCGTGTTTAGACTAGTGGGGGCACATGCATGATACAACATATTACGGTAAAGAAAATTTGGGGGTAGACTTCCCCTTTACAACAAAAACATTATAGTGGCCTTAGGGCTAGGCGATTAAGGGGAAAATAATAATCACGGTTATTTTGACTGAGATTGAAATCCCGATTAATAAAATGACTATTCATTGATTTTAAAACTTAATATTTTTTCAGCTACTACAACTCAAATACTCAAGACTATGATCATAGCCTTATGCCCATTCATCCCTTTACGTTGAATGCTTTATACTTGGACACTATTTTTTTTTTGTCAAGTAGAAGATAACCTTGTAAATATTATATGAAATTAAAGCCTCTTGCATTTTCATTCTGCATTTTCAAACTTAAGCATTACATTACCCTCTTTTTACCTTGTTATTTTCACAAGTCTGGGGAGTTAGCGGGCTAACCTGGGACATCAGGGATTGTATTTTGTGCTTTGTAATGTGGAAATGTGTATTGGTATAACAAAAAAAAAAGTCCTTGGATATTTAGATCCTTGAAATTTGAGGAAAGGAAAATCTGTGAATCCTTGAAAACTCAGCTTTAAATATGACTTAAAAGAACAGCGGGAAATTAAATTACTAAGACAATAAAATAAGAATACTGTACAATGAGAACAGAAGAAAGTTGCGATTGAATTCTATTAACTTTTTGACTGCCAAAAACGTTTAGTAAAATCCTACGGAGGACTGCCAAAGACGTTAAAAGACGTTCACTATGTTTTTGTTTATGTTTTTTTTTGAGAAACGGGTGGAGGAAAGCCTTGGCCAGCTGTGCTGAAAGTATCAAGCAGATCTAGTTAGTATAATGCCTATTTTTGGGCACTAGATGGCAGCAATGACTCTCTTTGGACAAGATTGGGTCGGCGTCAGTAGAAGACGTGAGGCGGAGCTAGAGTGTTGAGGGGAGAATGGCTGAGAAAGCGAAAATGGCGACCGGTTGCAAGCAGCTCACGCTTGAGCATTTTTTTCAAAGACGAAAAGCATCGACCAATGCTAAAGAGCACATTGATGACGACGATGATGATGATGGTGACGCCGAAGTTGGAAGCGTTGACGCGGCGGCTATGATCACGTCATAAAGCCTCACCGGCTAGCGATTCTAACGCCGGAAAACGCGGAGCACAAGCGAGCACTTCTGCACAGGCGGACGTTCAATCGGACGACGAAGAGTACCCCGAGTACAATGCATATTCATCGGAGGAGTGAGTACAGTCTGATCACAGAGAAGAAACTGGTTCTGGACTACGATGCCACCATGAATGGAGTGGATAAGATGGATCAGAACATCTACCACCCGGTATAGGAACTGAAGGACATGAGGAAGCCAGACGTAACACCACTGTAACGTCACCGTATCATGATCCTGAGAGTAGACTTGATGGCAGCATGGCCAAACACACACTGCAGTATATACTTGCGATTCCCTGGAAAAAAAAGTCCGGCAAGAAAGTGTAGCGTCTGCAGGCGAAGGGGCAATCGCAGTGAAACTAATCTGTTGTGCAAATCCTGCTGCGTCCCCTTGCACACAGGGGAGTGTTACAAAAAGAAAAACTGTATTTGAAACATCCACACAATTTAAATAGTACCACAGTTGCACACATTTGTAAATAGTTTGCCAAATTGTTACACTGTTGAATGTAAATAAACGTATTTTGCTATCAAAAAACACTTTTTCATTGTTGGTGGTAGTGTTTTACAGAAGTAAAGCACTGTTTAGGTGTTTGTGGCATCAAAAAAGGTGAAAAAAAAAGGTGTCAAATTCACTAGAGTGCATGAAATAATATCGTTTCACAAAAAGCTTGATTTCTCCGTATTTTGTTTCAAAACAGAGCATTTGGGTGAAACTAACCATTTTCTATTGTTGATTACTGAAAAACGGAATAAGGTAGAAACAAACTTTTTTTTTCTGATGAAAGATGAGAGTCCAATCTTTCATTTGGTAGTATGTGTGTTTCCATAGTCCAAACACAAAATTTTCTGTGGACCTTGAAAGATCAGTCAAAATGCTTAAATCGGCTGGCACCCACAGCAACCCTTTTCTGAAAACGTCTGGCAATCAAAGAGTTAAAATAACACATTTTTGACAAATTGTGAATAATTTGTGCCTTTGAGTAGTGTTATCTTACCTGTTGGTATGCATTTCCACAGCATTTGTGTGTGAATATTCATTTTTTGAAGGACTAACACTCCCAAAGTCTATGCTAACTTTCCATTAGCATTTAAATGGGATCCTCCATTTACTTTACCATTAGCGCTAAGACAGCGATGTTTTAAAAATGAAGCATGTTTTGTGTGTCAATATACATTGGATGTAAGTTGTCTTGTGTGTTTAGTTTTACAGTTAACTCCAACTAGGGTGTCATTAAACAGCTTAAAGGGCAGAATCACATTGAATCTCACCGGGCTTGCTACAAGCCACATGGTTCATTCAGGGTACTTTCACAACAGAGGAAACTTGTAAAAGCACGGTGACATTCTGCACATTAATTGTTTTTCTTCGATTATTATGTTTTAAAGATCGAGAGAAGCCATAATCGAAATCACGAAAATTATTTGATTAATCGTCCATCCCTAAGTGTCAGCTTCCTCCCTATGAGCCCTGCCCATTTGTTCCCTGTTTGTGTGTATGTGTGCATGAGACAATCACGCTGCTGGGCGAGGTGGAGGAGATACAGCTGGAGCAGGAGCCAGGTGCATGTAATCACAATCAGCAGCCTACAAAAGCCAGCCTTGGACTTCAGCGCCAGATCAACTCTAACTGTCAAACAATTTCCTGCACCTGCCGAAGCCGTACCTTTGCCAGCTGGCCAAAGCTATCTCGCCTGTGGATCGCCTGCTCCCTACCCGGACCCGATCAGGACGCGTTAAACTTTCATTTGAGGAGAAGAGGCGGAAATATAGTAATCGCCTATGCCTGTACTGTGGGCAAGGCGGTTACTTTATTCGTGCATGTCCCATCAGGCCAGCAAAAGGGCAGGCTCACCAATAACAGGGGAGGTATTGGTGAACCAAACACATAGCCCCTCCTCACGCTGACTCCAACTCGCTGCTACGCTGTTCCACAACGACCAGTCCAGGGTGCTGTCTGCGCTAATCGATTGCGGGGGCTGATGAGAATTTTGTCGATTGCAGCCTAGTCAAGCAAATGGGAATATAGACTCTCCTATTGGCTACGCCTTTCAAGACCACAGCCCTCAATGGTCAGTTACTGTCGCGAGTAGAACAGCAGACAATGCCAGTCTCTCTCCAGCTCTCAGGCAACCACCGTGAAGTCATTCGCCTATATGTTTTTGATTGCCCTCAGTCGCCCTTGGTACTTGGATTACCCTGGCTAAAAATCCACAACCCCGATATTGACTGGACGGTGCCAAGGCTTACTGCATGGAGTGTTTTTTGTCATAGCCATTGTTTGTAGTCAGCCATCGCACCGGCCCGTTGTGTCAAGGAACCGGACCTTCCAGACCTCACCTCTGTACCTGAATGCTATCATGACCTTGGACAAGTCTTCTCTAGGGATCGTGCCATCGCCCAACCCCTCACCAGCCTTATGACTGTGCTATTGAGCTCCTGCCAGTAGCCACTCTCCCAAAAGGACGACTCTACAACATCTCACAGCCAGAGAGAGAAGCTATGGAGAAGTACATCACCGAATCCCTGGCTGCAGGTATCAGCCGCCCGTCCTCCTCCACTGTTGGTGCAGGGTTTTTCTTTGTAAGTAAGAAAGATAAGTCCTTAAGACGTTGTATAGACTATCAAGGGCTGAATAACATAACAATAAAAAACAAATACCCCATCCCCTTGATCGAGTCAGCATTCGCACCTCTCCATGGTGCTGGTATCTTTTCCAAGCTCGATCTGCGCAACGCCTATCACCTTGTCCGCATCAGAGAAGGTGATGAATGAAAAACGGCTTTCAACAAACCACTAGGGCACTACGAGTACCTGGTCATGCCATTTTGGTTGACAAACGCCCCCGCCGTTTTCCAGGCCCTGGTCAATGACGTCCTCCGAGACATGATTGACAAGTTAGTGTTTGTGTACCTCGATAACATTTTGATTTTGTCACAGTCCCTGTCCGGCCATGTGAGGCATGTGCGGCTGGTGCTCCAAAGGCTCTTGGAGAACAGGCTTTTTGTCAAGGCCGAAAAGTGCGAATTCCATGTCCCCAAAACCACGTTCCTCGGCTACGTCATTGCTAAGCGTGAGCTGCATATGGACCCAGCCAAGGTGACTGCTGTCTCAGAGTGGCCTAAACCTACCGATCGCAAGCAGTTGCAGCGTTTCCTCGGATTTGCCAATTTCTATCCGCGATTCATTAAGAACTATAGTCGTGTTGCAGCCCGCCTCACAGCTCTCACCTCCATTGCCGTCCCTTTCCGCTGGTCAGAAAAGGCTGACACTGCATTCAGCAACCTCAAGAACCAGTTCAAGTCTTCTCCTGTCCTTGTTCATCCAGACCTATCAAGACAGTTCATTGTGGAGGTGGACGCATCTGAGGCGGGAGTGGGGGCCGTGCTCTACCAACGGCTACCTGAGGACGGTAAGGTACATCCATGTGCCTTCTTCTTCCGGAAACTCTCCCCAGCAGAGCGCAATTACAGCATCGGTGACAAAGAACTCCTGGCTGTGAAAATGGCAGAGGAATGGCGCCATCTGCTGGAGGGTGCAAAACATCCATTTGTGGTGTGGACGGACCACAAAAATCTGTAATACCTGAAGACTAAATCCAAGACAAGCTAAGTGGGCCCTCTTTTTTGCTCGTTTTCATTTCACTTTGTCGTATATTCCAGGGCCCAAGAACACCAAGCCTGATGCCCTGTCCCACCAGTTCTCCACCCACAAAACAAAGGAGGATTCAGAGCCCATCGTCCCACCTGTTTGTGTTGTAGGATCAGTGGAGTCAGAGATTGAAGCATTGGTTAAGAATACACAGAGCGGACAAACCGACCCCAGAGGTAGGTCCCAAAGAACTATATTTGTCCCTGATTGTGTCCACTCCCAAGTACTTGGATGGGCCCACGCTTCCCGTCTGACCTGCTACCCGGGAGTCAACCGAACCCTAGCCGTCCTGCGCCCATGCTTCTGGTGGCCGACTATGAAAACAGACACTCGATCATTCGTCACCGCATGCACGGTATGTGCCCGAAACAAAACATCTACCAGGCCCAGTTCCGGTTACCTTCACCCATTACCAGTCCCCAGCCGTCCATGGTCCCACATAGCACTGGACTTCGTCACTGGTCTTCCTCCATCAAGAGGTAATACAGTCATACTTACCATAGTGGACAGATTTTCTAAGGCCGCCCACTTCGTTGCCCTGGCCAAACTCCCTTCCACCACAGAAACAGCTAACCTGTTAATACAACATGTTTTCCGTCTCCATGGCATTCCCTTAGACATAGTCTCAGACAGAGGTCCACAGTTTATATCCCTTGTCTGGAAGTCTTCTTGCTCTGCGCTAGACATTTCTGTAAGTCTATCTTCCGGTTATCATCCGCAAACCAATGGTCAGACGGAACGCACCAACCAACAGCTAGAAACCGCACTTCGTTGCATGTCACATGCTAACCCTTCCTCCTGGAGTACCCAATTGACGAGGAATGAATATGCCCACAATACGCTACCTCACGCCTCCTTGGGCATGTCTCCCTTCCAGTGCTCTCTGGGGTACCCACCTCCTCTCCTTCCCTCCCAAGAGAAGGAGATAGCAGTCCCATCCCACATACGGCGTTGCTCCAGCACATGGTAACGCGCTTGCACAGCTCTGGTTCGTGCTTCGGAGAGCTCTATGAACACATGCCGACCGCCGTTGCTCCTCCGCTCCTCTTTACGTGGAAGGCCAAAAGGTTTGGCTGAGCACTAAGAATCTCCCATTGAAGGTTGAGTCCAAGAAGCTGTCTCCGCGATTCATCGGCCCATATGAGATCGAGCGCGTAATTAATCCGTGCGCCATCCGCCTCAAGTTGCCCGCCACTCTGCGTGTCCATCCAACATTCCATGTTTCTCAGATCAAGGCGTACTCTACCAGCCCGTTGTCCCCACCGTTGTCCTTATTAGTCAAGCTTGCAGGAGTATAGAGCCATTTGTGAATGGTTATTTGCTTAGTAGAAATAGAAAATAAATACCTTTGCATATACCAAATAACGTGAATTGTGTGTGTGTTGGAATCAAATTGTTAACCTCTAATTGGGTAAATCAAACTCCAAAACAATTCCATTGTAGCTCCTTCACACAAAGATTGATTTACGCACGTTTTTTTTTGTTTGTTTACTCAATAAATTAACTAAGCAAACATGGTGTTCCTAGAGGTGACAGAGAAAACTGCAGGCAGTCTCTGGTGTTGGATACATTGATCCTGGAGTGATCCTAATTTACCCTACAGACCTACTAACTTACTAACAACTGTAGTGTAAGTCAGGTGTGAAAGCAACAATATAAAACAGCTCAATCTGTATTGTAAATTGCACTGTATCAGCCACCCCAGATTTCTTTTATGCAGCAAAAGACTGTCTACATTATTGATGACATTTCTATACATTGCTGCTCAAAAATTTGTGAACCTCTTGAGCAATTTGGATTTTCCAATTGTTTCAACCTGATTTTGTTGTAATTTTAGCATTTCAATGCATTGTTCTTTTTTAAAATCAATTGTGTAGTCAAAAAAAAAGAGTGATTAAGTGAGAGCGTCACATACTTTTGCACTGATGAAATAATGAATGACAATATTATTCTTTTTGTTCAAGTCCATTATTTTCAATGTCAGGATTGTAGATTGGGTATGACTAAACAATTAATAAGGTTATTTAATATTTTATACAAAAAATCTGACCATGGCTGCAGGGTTCACAAACTTTTGAGCAGCACTGTATATGCATTATAGTGGCTCTTTAACCGCCCCCCATCAAATTATTTGCCAAACTGTAAATTTACCAAACTTTTACAGTTCAATTTCAAATCCAACAGCAGCCATGTTGGATTTGTGATGGATGGTCAGCGGGAGAGGGAATGTAATGGCGGCAGCCATGTCTGCTTTGCATCATGATACTTATACCAAACTAGGGCTAAACATGACATCAAAACCAGTGGAACAACTCAATGGAACATCGCTAAATTGATCTACAATCCCCAGTTCATGTTATCACTGCGTTGGATCCAGTGGTTGTGGGTCAGTAAATACCAAATCGCTAACTGCAAAATATATCTCCCCATCCCCTCCCCCACACGCGCAGCAAACTAATTCACCCCTATCAGATGTGCTCTAGCGCCGAAATTGTCAACACCCCAAAAAGTTGAAATGTTCGTAGAATCGCCCCTGTGTACAGAACTATTTGAATATGTTTGTAAGCATTTAAATTGATTTTGAACTGTTTTAAGATAATACTTTATTGTACATTCATGGTATGAACTACCAATATAGGTAATTAAAATCACTTTTAGGGCAGTGTCAATTAGTCGCCGAACTTCTCCATTAGCAGTTGCCCTCCGCTTTTGCGGGGTTTTCACTGTATTACTAACCCTGGGATGGACTGCAAAGCTTTATGGGTGTGGGACTGCAGCAAGATCCTCCGACTGGCTCTCTCTGACATACGTCTTCTAGTTTCTCCAGGTTAGTCAACTGTAAGTAAAAAAACAATGGATCTGGTCAATGGTAGTGTACATAGTCTTCAAATATTCAAATTTTGATTACCAGAACATATTTTAAGATAAAAAAAAACAAAAAACAAGAGGGCAGCCTGAGTAGTGCTCATCTGCCTCACAGTAGAACGGGCCTGGGCTCAAATCTCTGCTAAAGCCCTTCTGTGTGGTGTCTCGGGTTTTATTTTTCCAAAATCATGCATGTTGGGTAACATGCAGACTATTGTCCATGGAGCTGTGACTGTAAAGTGGTCAATACATATTGACATGAGACAAAAGCAACAGGGAGCAAGAGGGATGGGATTGCATAGCAAAAAGCATCCGCCTTCTGTGAGAGCCAAGCAGTGTTCTATAATGTTGCCTTCCATGGTGGAACAATACATGAAGTTCATGGCTAAGTTTTGCTTCATTAAAATCACCCAGGATGATAAGGGGTGAGTCTGAATGCTTTAGACGAGATCGACTATGTCTAAGTTTGTGGATTTGTGAAAGTTGACACAAAAAAAAGGCTGAGAATCGACTCCTTAATGTTTAGTAAGTCTTCTCTCATGTAAATGAGCGGTCTAAGGTTGCCACAAACGAAAATGACAAAAACAAAGACAAAACTAGAGAGCGCGTCTCTGTTTTGTATGTAGCTCATTCTAGTGAGAAGTATGATCCTTAGTCATATCTGGTCGTAAAAGTTACAAATTGGACTTTTTAGCAATACATAATGAATTGGTATTATTAACTCATTCACTCCCAGCCATTTTCACTGAAGCAACCCCTTTCGCTCCGAGCTGATTTACTGGATTTTGACTGATTTTGCATGGCCCACAGAATATTGTGTTCTATTGCTATTTAAACATGGAACCTACCAAAAGAAAGATTAGAGTCACTTCTTTCGTCAGGAAAAAAACATAGATTGGTATCTGTTTCCGTTTTGCAGCAATTAGCTTTAGAATCCAAGTGGATTGAAAAGCAATCAGCACTGTACGAAGGGAGCTTTTGGGTGTTTGTACTTTTGAGACTGTAACTCTGACTAGAAAGAAGGATGAATCTTCTGGGCTGGACCTGGAGATCATGTCTTCCCCTCTAAAAGTGGTCATCAATGGATTAAAGCCTGGAGGTGCGGCAGAAAGGGTAACTCATACACTCCCAGCCAGTTTCACTGAAGCAATCCCCTTTGCTCCCGGCCATTTTACTGGATTTTTACTGATTTTGCAAGGTCCACAGACTATTCTGTTCTTTTGCTATAAAAACATGGAACCCAAGAGTCGCTTCTTTCATCAAGGAAAAAAGTATATTTGTATCTGTTTCCGTTTTGCAGTAATTAGCATTAGAATATAGCTAAGTTTCATCATTATTCACAAACCACTTGAAAACACTGGGAAAAAGAGTTTGTTGCAATATAGCCCCGGCTGAACTCTTATACTCTGCTGCCACCTGCTGGCCGTTTTTTTTTAAACAACTACCACTGCTTTAAAGGACCTCTTCATGTCAGAAGCTGTATCAAAGCCTTCTGTATGCTATAGCATAAAAAACATAGACACTCCCAAAAATGTATTTGGGTTTGAATGAGTTAAATGGGACACACAATTGATCACAACAATACCATTTCCAACTTCTACCACATGGGAGCAAAACAAATCAGAATTTTGTCAATCGAACCATGCAGTGTTACAGGCTGTGTTAAGGTGCCAAAAAGAGTCGGAGATACTGACCAGATCTGGCAAACTGGTGGATGGGTGGTGTTGGAATCCTACATCGGATTTCTCCTGCATGAGAAAAAAAGGTTTGAATGGATGTAGGATATCAGTGGGCCTGTGCAAAAGAGGCCTAATCAGCAGATCAGGGATTCAAATACAAAAGTCCTTATTCAAATAAGGGGTAGTACAGTAGCGGCCGAGCCTCAGGGTGTAAAGACGGTCGTTCAGTAACCAGAAGATCGGCTGTGTGACCCCCGCTCTCCCTCACATTGCTTCCAGTGCTACTCACATATATGGAAGGTACGAATGTTTCGTGGTGATCGGAGGGGCCGTAGGCGCACACTGACAGCCACGCTTCTGTCAGCCTGCCCGAGGGCAGCTGTTGCTACTTTAGTAGCTTACCGCCGCCACAGTGTGAATGCGTGAGTGCGTGAATAATGTATCCATTCCAGTGTAAAGCGTCTTTGATCCTATATAAATCCGATGTATTATTATTATTACTGTAACCAAAAATTCTCTCAATGTAAAGCACAGATACAGTACACACAGTGCAACAAGAGTTATTTTACATTTAAAAAAATACAAAATTGGCAACCATCTCTTCTTTTTCACATCAGAAATTGTAAATAGTTGCAACCAAAAAGAATTTTCACAAAATGTACTTTAAATGACTAAAATGCCAGTGACATATATAACTAATAGGAAACCTGCATACGCTGTATACAATTTTGGGTCATGGTAGAGGATATGAGTCAAAAGATTGAATATAGTACAGCAGTAACCATAATTAAACATTAAACTGTAGAACTAAACATTTGAAATTGCATCATATTTGTTAAACGTAAAGCCCTTGAAGAGGGTCTTCTGCCCAGATTTAGTCATAACCGTTTTAATTTCATTATTTCCTCAGTAGAGCTTTGTTCTGCGGATGAATCTTTGTGAGTGTTATCACAATTTCTGCCAGGTGCAGTCATGACTGAAAAACCTCCTCTATTCCTCAAATGGGCCATTGTCTGTGTTTGAATGATGTTCTTGAGTTGTATCTCATGTCCGGTCAACTCCAAGGAACTGTTTACTGGAAACTGAAGAACAAAATGCATCTTGGTATATTTTCTCAACCAAGCCTTCACTAAGCAACAACCGATGAATCCTTGGTTTAAGATAGCAAAAAAGAACGACATCTGGGAATTCCGTGTGGTCTTGGCTTATGCATACTTCCGATTGGAACAGTACTTGGGGGTGCCACTGATGACGTCTCACGAAATCACAAGGACGTAAGTAAGGTTTTTTACCGATGTATGTTGTACAAACACATTTTGAAACATCAACATAGTAGTACAATTTCAGTGAAAGCGAGTCACATGATAAAACTGCGATGAATTACGGAAATACACCAGCGAGATATGCGTGCTTGGGAAGTATGTTCTTGAGACCGGGCTTACCAAGACCCGACTCACTCCGTCACAAGAACAAACTCTGTGTTCTTCATATTGAGAAACGGCCACTATTCCATTTGCTGACGACTGAAGATGACATAATCTGTGCTGAGGAAATAGGTAACTACCAATCAAGGTTTACCTGTTGTCTGGGTTTGGTCAGCAAACTGAGCCGTGATTGGTCTTTATCTGTTTTCGTGAGCTTCTGTCAGCCTGCCCGAGGGCAGCTGTTGCTACTTTAGTAGCTTACCGCCGCCACAGTGTGAATGCGTGAGTGCGTGAATAATGTATCCATTCCAGTGTAAAGCGTCTTTGAGTGCTATATAAATCTGGTGTATTATTATTATTACAGTAACCAAAAATTATCTCAATGTAAAGCACAGATACACACACAGTGCAACAAGTTATTTTACATTTAAAAAAATACAAAATTGGCAACCATCTCTTCTTTTTCACATCAGAAATTGTAAATAGTAGCAACCAAAATGAATTTTCACAAAATGTACTTTAAATGACTAAAATGCCAGTGACATATATAACTAATAGGAAACCTGCATACGCTGTACAGTATACAATTTTGGGTCATGGTAGAGGATATGAGTCAAAAGATTGAACATAGTACAGCAGTAACCATAATTAAACATTAAACTGTAGAACTAAACATTTCAAATTGCATCATATTTGTTAAACGTAAAGCCCTTGAAGAGGGTCTTCTGCCCAGATTTAGTCATAACCGTTTTAATTTCCTTATTTCCTCAGTAGAGCTTTGTTCTGCGGATGTATCTTTGTGAGTGTTATCGCAATTTCTGCCAGGTGCAGTCATGACTGAAAAACCTCCTCTATTCCTCAAATGGGCCATTGTCTGTGTTTGAATGATGTTCTTGAGTTGTATCTCATGTCCGGTCAACTCCAAGGAACTGTTTACTGGAAACTGTGTGGTACCGCTCTTCAAGATAGTATAAGAATATTGTAAGTCCTCTGTAATCTTTGCACTTGTGAGAAGCTGCAGCCATTGTCTGTAACTCACTTGTGCCCGGAATATTCTGTAGAAATAAAAGCTTCGAAGGAACTGTTCATCGATCTCCAGCCTATATTCAGATAACCAACATTCTCACTACCCGAAAGAAAACGAACACGCGGAGGAAAAGATCTCCTCCACAACACCCTGTAAAGTGAAAATAAATGACTTGTTAATTGACTCGCCACAGAGCAGAATATTTTTAACAGCCCCCGCCAAATTTGGATGATTAAAAATAGTAAGTTATAAGTATATAAAATGAGGCTTCAAAATTATGGAAAATCAAACTATTGTTTCAAAACCATATCCTGCTGAACTGTCAATCAAATACCACATACTTCTTCTGTGTACATTTCCATAAATGTTTCAGCTGTGAAAATTATAAAGCTTTCAGTGACATCTTTACCTTACCAGCTAATAATGCACAAAGCAGCTCTCGCTGTTTAACTCTTTGACTGCCAAAAACGTTAAATAACGTTTAGTAAAATCCTATGGGGGAGTGCCAAAGACGTTAAAAGACGTTTTTTCAAAACAGAGGTGAAACTAACCATTTTCTATTGTTGATTACTGAAAAACTGAACAAGGTAGATACAAACTTTTTTTTCTGATGAAAGATGAGAGTCCAATCTTTCATTTGGTAGTATGTGTGTTTCCATAGTCCAAACACATAATTTTCTGTGGACCTTGAAAGATCAGTCAAAAATGCTTAAATCGGCTGGCACCCACGGCATCCCTTTTCTGAAAACGTCTGGCAGTCAAAGAGTCAACATTCAACAAGGAAACGGTGAGTAATTCTGTAAGAACAGAATTGATTGCAGCATCCATGAAAGTTTGTTTGCCCTGGCGTTGTCGCTGGCTTTCTGGTTTTGTCACAGCTGTATAACACGCACCAAACACAATGTCGCTCTGTGATTGGTCCGAACCACTGGCGGTGGAAATCAACGGGCTTGGTACAAGATGTATTCTCTGGAGTTTGTGAACTCACAAATACCGCAAGAATTCATCTTGCAGTGCAAGGTTACCTCTTCAGTGCTGTCCCATGAAACAATATATTTAAATATCTGCATAAATGTGAGGGTTGTACTCACTTTTGATAGATACTGCACCTATGTTTTGAATTAAAAAACACACACACATATTTTTCCACTAACAAGGGTTCTGTGAGTCTGTGGTGTTCCGTCACTCCTAGGTTAATAATCACTTGCTTAGGAAAAAATACCCACCAAATGTGTTGATGTTGGAAAAAGTGCCCAAATCCCATTGTCTTGATCAAGCTTTCTGTGTCTAAGGGTGGTAGGGCTTAACAATAAATGATCATAATGGATTTCCTCTTGATTAAGTGTGTGTTAGGTGTGTTACCCTGCTGGCAACGATGAGCTGGACAAGACCAACTGTAGAGCGGAGGATAGATACAGCCTCTTGATGTGTTAGATCCACTAGCGACTGACCATTAATCATAAGCAACTCGTCACCATCTTGAAGACGACCATCCCTGTAATACAAACAGCAATGAAAATGCATGGAAACTCTTATGTGCATGCAGATGTTACAAATAACCCACAGTAGCAGAGGGTGGGTAGCGTAATGGTAAGAAGAGTATAGCGAGAAGGGCAATGTTTTAGGCAACACATCACTTGCTAACGCACTGAAACGACGCCATCGCACTGTGAATGTCACTTTGACGAGAAAGCTTTTAGCACAGATAGCAACAGCATTTAAACAGCCTTTAGCAAGTAATTCAGTGAACAGGTTTTCCTGGATTTGCCATCTTTGGCTGTTGAGTATTCAAAGATTACAGATTTCAATGCCTAGAAAAATTTATAAACTTTCATACATAAAGACTTCTTAAAGATACAGTATTTTTTTCATTATAAAAAGTGCAATATTGTAGTTAACATAATTGTAACAGACTTCTTTGAAAAGAAAAGTAGGCCTATAAATACTATAAATTAATTTATCATGATTATGATAAAGGTAAACACAACAATACAAACAAGTGAAAGAAAATAGTTTGTTGGATTAAAACTACTACAATTGATCAAAAAGTAACTTAAGTAAATACACTGCATATTACTACCCACCTCTGACCAGTTATTAGCCATCCATCCTTCCATTTTTTTAACCACTTAATATTTGTATATTATACCCTTCTCACTTTAAAAGGTCCTCTTTTTATTTAAACTGATTTATATTTTAAATATCCTTTTGATAAAAAAACATAATGTAAAACAAGCACACAAACAAACAAACAAATCTAGCATTGAAAACATGTTCACTTGAGACAAAGCAGTAAAAAAACAAACCTGTGAATTGTTCCTCCTTCTTCAATATGAGCTATGTTAATACCATGAGGAGAGCGCTTGGAGCCACGCCCACCAGTTATCTGTATGCCCAAGCCCTCTTGACCTTTCACCAGGTGCATTTTCCAGATGTGGCAACCCTGCCTTGGCTTTAAAAAAGGAGAAAAGCTATAAAGTCATCTAAAACAAATTGAGCTTCATCATTTCACTGTGAAGCAGATCATCTGCAACTAGAGAACACTGGAAATTACTACAATCCTGCCTAGAAGTGGACGACCTTCTAAAATATCAGCAAGACCCACACGACAAATGATAATTCAGGTAAAAGTCAATCTGACCATCACATTGGGGGATTTGCAGATTATTTTTCTGCATCTGGAACACATGTGCATGCTTTTCAACAATCAGAAAAAAAGTCAATCGACAAGGCTTTCATGGAAGGCTTCCTAGATAGAAGCCTCTGCTCATTAAAAAGATCAAAGCTGCCGATCTTAACTTTGCCAGAGAGTACCTGGACAAACCTGAAGCTTTTTGGAAATCCCTTCTGTGGACATATGAGTCTAAATTTGAACTGTTTGGTCACAACTAAAACAGTCATGTTTGGTGAAAAGTCAACACTGCATACCAGCAGTGGGATTTCGAAGGGGCATGTCATGCTTCTGTCATTCTAAAGGCAGCACAATTTTCTGTTTTGATATTGCATCGTTACAGGTCTAGCTTGCAAATAAAATTTAAAAAAGGGCCTGTTTAGGAACATTAAATCTGATCCAGTGATGTCAAACTGCCAGAAGATCCCAGTGTAAGTAAAGAACAACTGGAGGATATGGACAAGGAATGACACTTTTGTTTTAAACTGTGCTACTGTGGTCAATTTATAGTGATGTAATAGTTTATTATGATCAATGTACTAGAAGCTTTTCAAACTATACTATAATAATGGACTAAGGGTTAGTTTTATCTCAATGTAGCATTGCATTACATCACACATGACAGATGGCACAAATCCTCTTAATTCCATAATAGCTATAATCCATGATATATCCTCTTCATGTCAAAGGCAATCACGACATACAGAGGTAGGGGATGAAAATCCAGTTTTCATGTTGGTGCGTGTTAACATTTGAGTTAACAATGACACTGACAAATTTGATGTGGTAAAAAGTAATATACTAGCTATAGAAACTCTGATCTATATTTGTAATGTATTTTTTTTTAAATACATCACTGAAAAATATTTAACAATAAAAGTGTGTGAGATCTATCAAATGTGATTTGCTTTAAGAGTTGGTTTTAAAAGAAATAAACAAAAACTCAAGCAGGTTCCGAGGACGCCAGGTGCAAACAATCTTAAAGGGATACTTGACTCATTGAGTCTTTTTCAGCAGTAAAAAGTTAATATTTTGTCCAGAATTCATTTGATAACTTCATTATTTTTCATGTACAATTAATACCTTCAAAAACACATTGGCCGTTTCTCAATATGCATTCTTGTCTGTACTTAAGTCCTTGTGATGTCTTGAAGCATCATCAGTCGCGGCCCAAGCTAAAAGCCATAAGGGTCGACGCATTGACATAACTGTGTACCACGTGACAAAATGTTATATAATTATGAGCAATATATTAAAGAAGAATAATTTGAAATTATACATGGGATTTATCCTATTTAGGAAAATATTGGGGGGGGAGGGGGTTCTGGAAAGACACCGATGTGAGTTGCAGGTTTTGATGCACAGCTTAATGGTGGGGTTGATACAGGTGGTGCGGCTCGCGCTGCTCTAATGCGCTACCTGAAAAACCTTTAGTGTTCTACAGTCTCACTAGTGTTGTCTACTTTTAAGATAACAATACAATTTTTACAATTTATAATTATTATTTATAATTATGAGTAATATATTAAAGAAGTATCATTTTAAATTATACATGGGATTTATCCAATTTAGGATTATATTGGGGGGGGGGTTCTGGAAAGACACCGATATGAGTTGCAGGTTTTGATCTGATTCTCCTGAAATTGTGGTACTGTACATCTATAAAAAACTATCTTTGAATATATAGTAAATCATATTTAATATATATTAATATATTTATGTATAATATTGTAAATTGCAGTTGTTAAACTAAGTTGTGTAAAAAAGGACTAGATTTAATAAAGTTGTACTTAACTCATTAAATATTTACTATTTATGCTCATAAAAGGGGAGGAATACTCTACTTACAAACGTGATGCTGGTGGGGGGCAGCAATGCTCATGCCGTGCCTAGTCTGACGGAAATGAAAGAAGAACAAATGTGATGCCCCTCCGCTGCCATTTGTTCCTTGAAGTACGAAATGCATCTTGGTATATTTTCTCAACCAAGCCTTCACTAAGCAACAACCGATGGAGCCTTGGTTTAAGATAGCAAAAAAGAACGACATCTGGGAATTCCGTGTGGTCCTGGCTTATGCATACTTCTGATTGGAACAGTACTTAGGGTGCCACTGATGACGTCTCACGAAATCACAAGGACGTAAGTAAGGTTTTTTACCGATGTATGTTGTACAAACACATTTTGAAACATCAACATAGTAGTACAATTTCATTGAAAGCTAGTCACATGATAAAACTGCGATGAATTACGGAAATACGCCAGCGAGATATGCGTGCTTGGGAAGTATGTTCTTGAGAACGGGCTTACCAAGACCCGACTCACTCCGTCCCAAGAACAAACTCTGTGTTCTTCATATTGAGAAACGGCCACTATTCCATTTGCTGTCGACTGAAGATGACATCATCTGTGCTGAGGAAATAGGTAACGACCAATCAAGGTTTACCTGTTGTCTGGGTTTGGTCAGCAAACTAAGCCGTGATTGGTCTTTACCTGTTTCCTGAGCACGGGTTATTTTTAAAGGTATTACTCATTCATTAAAAATAATGAAGTTATCACATTAATTATAGAGCAAATATTTTCTTCTTACTGTTGAAAATAACAAAAAATGAGTAAAGTATGCTTTTACTCATCTTCCTACTTAAAGCTACTGAACGCAGAAAATTTAATTTTGAATCACCGCTGCCACCTGTGGCCGGAAAGTGAAACAGCATTTTCCCTTCTTCACGTACACAACCTTGCACATGACGTTACATTCCCAGACAGAGGTCGGGAAATTTGTTTTCCCTCCTCTATTCGCTTGAGAGAAGGTAAGGCTGCTAGAGGTGAAACTGTGTCAATTTATCACCAGAGCCATGTTTCCACCGCAGGGCGTTTCGGTTATGGGGAGAGGGACAGGACTAACACAGGAACCGTCCTCTCAATCGGCCTTCTTGTGGCCATGTCTCCACTGCGGAGTACGGTCTTTTCGCGATGTCGTGTGTTTCGATCGATACGTAATCGCTGTGCGACGGTTTCTCCCGTGACGTCATCCAAGCGCGTCGGAAAACTCAGAAAGAGGAAAGAGGAAAACATGGAAGGCGAAGAAGCGATTGCCGTTTTTCTGATTTTCATGTTTGTGTACATGGTGTGGATGGAAGGCTATGGAATGAGAGGAGACGGCGTCTAGACGAAGAATTCAAAAAGTCTATCAGTAAGTGCAAAGAAAATAGACAAAGGATTATAAGGAGACTCCTTTTTGTGGAAGAGTCTTTAGCAGAGAATCCATGTCGTCGTTGCACATGGATACGAAGGGTAAGATATTTATATATAATTTAGATATTTTAAAATTACGGATTTAAATAAATACGTGCACATTTCATGTCGTGTTTATGCGTCAGGTTCAAACGATTTACTTTAAATTCTACTGTGTTGCAGAGTATTCTCCGACGCACAAGAAAGTTGTGGTTCCGACTTTCTTTGATGATCAGTGGCTGCAGAACTTCAGGATGTCACGGGAAACTTTTAGGTACTTGTGTGAACACGTGCAACCTGCGATGGAAAAGCAGGACACAAATTTTTGCCTCTGCGTGCCACTCCAGCAAAGGGTTGCAATCGCAGTGTGGAAGCTGGCAACACATGAAGACTACAGAAGCATATCCCACTTGTTTGGAGACAGCCGATCAACTACTTGCAAGTGTTTGAAGGACTTTTGTTCAGCTGTAGAAAATATACTTTGGCCTCAAGTTCTCCAGTTTCCAGATGCAGTCACACTGCGGGAAATGGCAAACTATTTTGAAAATAGATGGGGACTGCCACAATGTATCGGTGCAATAGATGGATCGCATATCCTCATCCTAACACCACAGGAGTACCACACACAGTATTTTAACCGAAAAGGCTGGTATTCCATTGTCCTGCAGGCTGTTGTGGATGGCAAAGGATTATTTTGGAATGTTTTTGCTGGGCTTCCTGGCAGCATGCATGATGCCAGAGTTCTGTGCAGGTCTGGACTTGACAACAAGTTCCCAGGACAAACACGTGTCGTTGAGGGACATGACATGGGATACTACATACTGGGTGATGCTGCATATCCGCAGACCAACTGGCTCATGAAACCCTTCATGGACAATGGTCGCCTCACAGAAGAACAGACAAACTACAATTACAGAATAAGCAGAGCTAGAGTGGTGGTGGAAAATGCTTTTGGGCGGCTAAAGGGCAGATGGCGTTGTCTTCTGAAAATAAATGACTAACACTGATTTGGTCAAATCGATGGTGATCACGTGCAGTGTGCTCCACAACCTGTGTGAAAGCCATGGTGAGGACTTCAAACAGGAGTGGGCAAATCCTGTTCACCTAAATCAGCCAGATGCACAGCTTAATGGTGGGGTTGATACAGGTGGTGCGGCTCGTGCTGCTCTAATGCGCTACCTGAAAAACTGTTAGCGTTCTACAGTGTCACTAGTGTTGTCTACTTTTAAGATAACAATACCATGTTTACATATGTGGCTTGATTGCTGTAATTACTTTAGCTTGGAAACACATGTAAGAGCTGAAAGATGCAACTCCATATAGATATTTCACATGAAAACATGTTTGCTTTATGCCTTTTGCTCGCAGTCATTCATTTTGTTTTATCCTTTTTTTCGTGTTGATCAGGGGCAGACAAAACAAGTTTTACTTCTTTCTGTCCCCTTTCATTTATTTTACTTTACTCATTGCTTTATATTGTATTTTTTGTGTCACAAATGGATCAAATTAATTGAATTTCAATTAATGAAGAGTCTTTATTTTAAAACACAAAAATGAAAATTTAAAATAAGGCACAATTATACACACTGTAAAAAAAGGATGTGCAAAATAGTAAAAAGTGTGCAATAAAACGTTAAAAAAAAAAAAAAAAAAAAGTTCTGTCTGGGTCTTCAGTCCGAGGTGGGGGTTGAGAATCGGCTTATTCCTATTGAAGATGACCCCAATAATGCCCCTTAAAAAGTAAGTCCCTGCTGAAACTGCCTCCTGGACTCTTCAGCTTCCTGCCTCCGCAGCATATAGTGTGCAGCAGCAGCCCGTTCATCTTGTTCTTTGAGGGTACGAAGGAGAAGTTCTCGCTGCTCTCTGGCCTCCTTCCTATCCTCAATTTCTTTCAAGAGCTCTAATTCAAAGTCCCTTTTTCTCTTTCCTGCAGAAAAAATTAATAGAAAATAATCTGATTGAATCCTCATAACACAGAAGTTTAGTTTGTGTAGTCTTTTAGGGAACAGCAAAAGACAAAATTAACCAGCAGTGTTATTTTCAGTTGTGCAATTAGGTTTCTAAGATACACAAAATACATCAAATTTATTTAAATTAAATACAACAAACATCATTACTGTCTCATGATATAAGTATGCTGGATGATCAGGAACACTTCACAAGTTTTTGGAAAATAAGCTGATGTACATTACAAGTCAAATGTATATGTTGAATTAACAAAAGATGCATTAAACCAGCTCATATTATGATTTTTTTCTTAAACAATTACTGTCTTGTGATGTAGTATACCCTGGACGATTATGAATACGTCACACGTTTAAACAAAAAAGTTACTGGCAAGTATCACAAGTTAAATGAGTGCCATTAAATCTGCCGCATAAATATCCAATATTCAATTCAACTGTTTGTATACTCACTGTTGCGTTTGGATTCCCCAAAATGGTGAGGAGTGCTGCAGGAGGGTGATTCCACAAATGAGACATGCGTTGTCTCCGAGAGTTGCTCTAAAACAAAGAAAACATGGACAAACATGAGAAACGTGCCATATCTTCAGCACAAAGAAGTAAACAAGCCAGTCTTCGTCCCACAAATTAACTGAGCTGTTGGGCTTCGAGCTAGGCTGCGTGCTAGCCACTTAACAATAGGCTAATGTTAGCTTGTTTAGCAACAATGCTAAGTTCAAAACAACATGAAATAACGGTGGAATGCTGTTATTACCTGTAGACAAAAGCTCACCGGGACTTGAATCTCTGCTTTCCTCCACAGTTTCATTCATGGATGTCTGCCCAGATTGTGGAGTTGAGTATTTTGTTGCTGCGGGGTTTGTTGTGTTGCACGGTCCGTGTCCGAGGATGGCATCTAGTTGAGTGTACCACTGCCCCGGCTGTCGTGATGTTTGAGCTTTCGATAGTCTTGTTTCAGTTTCTTAATTTTTTCGTGGCATTGCTTTCCCGTGTGATGTATTCCAAGTGAATCGAGGTGGGCTGATATTTGCTGGTATATTTTCTCATTCCTCCACGATGAGTCAAACCCCCTCTGTATTTCCTCCATACCGTAGTAGGCAAGCAAGGCCTGCACCTCCTCGTTTGTGCTTTTTCTTTCTTTCTTAAGAAAAATGTGTTCCTTCCACTGCTGAGTAACACACGCCTCTTCAGATGGGATTTAAAAACTCACTTTTTTGGTGTGTTTGGATGGTGTCACATCCTGCCCTAGGTTTAGCCAATCAGCGCCGGAGTCCGATCGGGACTTGTTTATCAGGCCGACGGAGTACCTATCCTCGAAGTAGGACCTCCGTTCCGATCCTTAAGTTCCCATAAATGTGGCCCGGTCGAGAAGGCTTCTGAAGGCTGGCCCCGTAGATTTACCCCGAAGTTACTGCGGTGGAAACGCGGCTCATGACTCATCTTTGTTGATTACATTGGGAGGGCGGTGTGGCTCAGTGGTAGCGTGGGTGTCTCGCAACCCTGAGGTTGTGGGTTCAATCCCAGGCTACTGTGACCATTTTGAAGTATTCTTGAGCATGATACTGAACCCCTAGTTGCTCCTGATGCTGCGTCATCAGTAGGCGAATGAGTAGTCAAAATCTAAAGCGCTTTGAGGGTCTTGTAAGGTAGAAAAGCGCTATATAAATAAAGTACTATTTACAAATCTTTTCTTATTTCCAAAGGCTTAATTCAACTGCAGACTTTGTCTACATTTACATGCAGTCAATAACCCTTTCACACCCGAATATTGGCAATACAGTATTCGAGTTCTGAAAGGCCATGTCAACACATGCAAAACCCAGAATATGCTTGTATTAGAGCCCTGGGTTATTCTTATTCTAACCCAAATATTTGGGTTAGAATAAGAATAATCCAGCACACCTTTTATTGGAAATTTGGTTTGTATTGTATGTATATTGGTCTTTGGCGTACAGGAACTACTTGTATGTGCGGCGGCCACCTTACGTTGTCACTCACTAAAGGAGCCTAACTTAAATACATTGCTTTCTCATTTTCCCATTATTTTCTGTCTATAGCGAAAAAATGCCAGTGTGTATACAGTATATACACACATATATGAGTGTCTATAAGTCCGTGCGTCGGGCACGCAACCCACCGGAAATACACAAGCAGGGGTAAACAAAAATGGTGAAACATAGCAACACAGCACAGAAGTACACTTTGGAGCAAGGAGGAAACTGACTATTAGTGTAGTGAGAAACATGATTATAATTATCTATTGACCTGGCTGTAAAATCTGTGACTATGTTTACATGCAGGCAACAACACTTTAAAAACTTTTGAAAGGCCATGTACAACGCGCAATAACCCGAATATGCTCTTATTTTGTTTTTTAAAAACCCGGATAAGGCCCCTGGGTTACCCCTTTCATAACCGGAATACTGGTTCATATAAACACAATCGGGATACTTTGAATGAACGGGGCATTGCTTTTCGTTGTGCGCATGCTCACAACCTCTTCTTCGTCTCCTTTTCCTCTTCTTTGCTTATTTGTATTCGCAAAAAATCTTGGTTTTTGTATTGTATGACGACTTGTATGCGTAGTGCCGTCTCACTCGCTACACGTACGGGCCTCGTTTAAATACATTGATTTCTCCGCAGCGTTTTCACGTTATATTGTGTCTCTATGGCGAAAATGCCACAGTTTGTGACAGGTTAACTATTCATGTGAGACAAACGCAACACCACTCGTGATGCTTAAACAATGTTTATCTCCAGCTTGCCGTGTTCAACAATACACGTCTATGTAGGAACATTAGATGACACACACATAGTTCCGCTTTATCCCAAAAAGTAAGTCTGTGCTTCTGGCCTGTACCGACAAGAACCACACTTCTGGAGCGTGGTGAGTGACATGAATATAATGTATTTTATTGACCGTTTAAAGTTAGAAGCGAAAAAATGAAGTCTATTTCTGCCATGACGTCATCCATGCTTCGCCCCCTTACATTGGGTTATTCCAAACACCATGTATACGGGGGTAACTCTGTCAACATGTACACGTGTAAACCCGAATTCTTTTTTTTTTTTTTTCAGGAAAGCTCAGTATTGTTCATTCGATTTGACATCATCATTGCTCTCCTTTTTTAAAAAAAACAAATCAATTAAAAAAAAATTATATAATAATAATAATAATAATATATATATATTTTTTAAATACATATACATATATATATACATATACAAACATATATATATATATATATATATTTTTTTTTTTTTGTATGTGGGTGAGTACGTGTGTGTGTGTGTGTGTGTGTGCGTGCGAGCGTGTGTGTATTCATCAGTTCACCTAAAGCCCATTAAAAAAAATCCCATACTAATAATATAATATAATAATAAATTGCCAAATGCAGAAACATCAATGTAAGTTATCACGATGTAGTGGCTTTCGCTAACAGACAGAATTAAGTAACCGGAATTAGGTTAAAAAATTCTATATACGTATAGATGTTTCTATAAATTTTGATATTTGGTTTTTATTTGAGGCAGATATTTTTTCCATTAAAATGTGATTTATGAGGAGGTTAGACCATTGGTCGATATTCAGAGTTTGTTTATTTTTCCAGTTAACAAGAATTGTTTTCTTAGCGATAGTAAGGGCTACAAGTGTAGATTGAAATTGTTTATGTGGTAAGTCAGTTGTTGTTAGGTCTCCTAGCAAACACAAGTTTGGAGATAAAGGTATCCTACAGTCCAAAATAGCGGAAAGTTTTTCTAAGACTTTAGTCCAGAAATACATAACCGGAGTACATAACCATAAAGCATGAACAAAAGTGTCTGTGACACAACGAGGCTGTTTTGGACTCAGACGCAGAGGAAGAGGTGGAGGGTAAAGCAGCTTTTAATTAACAAAACAAAAGGCTCTTCAATGAGAGAGGAAAAATAAAGACTATACAAACATTAACTGAAAGCGCTCCAAAAGGGAGGAAGTTCACAACTACATTCACAAACAAAAATCACTCTATGACTAAACAAAACTAAGCTATACAAAATTACAAACAAAGGTTCTCTCACGAGACAAGGCAAATAAAGGCAACAAGGCAATTGGATATCAAGGCTGTGGTCTATGGCAGGCTTCAGTGGCTCAAACGAAAACACTTCGGCACAAGACAGGGAAGACGCAGACTATTTAACACATGAGGGTAATGGGGAACAGGTGGAAACAATCAGGGATCAGGGTTGACACAGACACCACACGAGGAAGGGCAAGTGACCTGAAACGAGAGGAGTCAGACTTTTCACAATAAAACAGGAAATGACAAGACACCCTCACCGCGGTGTGACAGTACCCCTCCCCCTAGGGCCGACTCCTGACGGCCCAGGCTGGTCAGGATGATCCCTAAAAAAGTCTTCAATTAGAGAGTCATCCACGATGAAGCGGGAAGGTATCCACTGTCTTTCCTCGGGCCCATACCCCTCCCAGTCCACCAAGAATTGCCTGCCCCGGCCCCGCTTGCGGACGGCCAGCAATCGCTTGACTTTGTAGACGGGCCCCCCATCCACAATCACAGGAGGCGGCGGGGGCGTAGGAGCCGGAACCAGAGAACTCTCCTTGACTGGCTTGACTTGGCTTACGTGGAACGTTGGGTGAACACGCAAGGACCGAGGCAGGCGAAGACGGACCGCGGCCGGGTTGATCACCTTGGAGATGGGGTATGGGCCCACAAACCGAGGCGCCAACTTTTGGCATGGCACCTTTAAATGCAGATGTTTGGCTGACAACCACACTTTGTTCCCTGGCTGGTATACTGGAGCAGGTCTCCTTTTCCGATCCGCTGCTCGCTTGCCTCTGTCCCTCTGGCGCTCCAGAACCTGCCGAGCGGCTGCCCAGACGCGATGGCAACGACGGACCAAGGCATGGGCTGAGGGAACAGAGGCCTCAGACTCAAGGTTAGGAAAAAAAGGAGGGTCGTATCCAAAAACGCACTTGAAGGGGGTGAGTCCAGTAGCAGAGGTGGGCAGGGAGTTATGGGCAAACTCAACCCAAACCAGGTGTTTGCTCCACGATGCCGGGTTCTGAGATACAAGGCACCGTAAACCGGTTTCCAGCTGCTGGTTGAGACGTTCCGACTGACCGTTAGCCTCAGGGTGGTACCCTGAGGTTAGGCTGGCTTTGGCGCCTATTAGGCGGCAAAATTCCTTCCAAAAGCGTGACACAAACTGGGGCCCCCGATCCGACACAATGTCTCTAGGGAACCCGTAAACTCGAAAAACGTGTTTAATCATGACCTCAGCCGTTTCCTTGGCTGAGGGAAGCTTTGACAAGGCTAAGAATCGGACCATCTTAGAAAATCGGTCAACTACTGTGAGAACGGTGGTCTTTCCTTTGGAGAGAGGAAGTCCCATGACAAAATCCAGGGAAATTTCAGCCCATGGTTGAGAAGGAATGGGAAGAGGCTGTAGCAGACCCATGCGCGATCTGGTGGATGTCTTGTTTCGAGCACATACCGAGCAGGCCTCGATGTACTCCCGGACCTCCGGCTCCATGGAAGGCCACCAGAAACGCCGGGAGATGGCGTAAATTGTCCGTCGAACTCCCGGATGACAGGATAGAAGCGAGGTGTGACCCCAATGGATCACCTGTGGGCGCAGCTGCTCTGGGACAAATAGCCTATTCGCCGGACACCCTTTAGGTGGGGTTGCCTCCCCGTTGGCTTGTTTCACTTCTCTCTCGATTGGCCATGTCACGGCTCCAATCACACAGTCCGGCGAAAGGATGGTCTCTGGTTCCTTAGTTACAGGCTCAGGATCGTAGAGACGGGACAGGGCGTCGGGTTTGACGTTTTGGGACCCTGGCCTGTAAGTAAGAGAGAAGGAAAACCAATTGAAGAACAGTGCCCATCTGGCCTGGCGTGAGTTGAGTCTCTTGGCTTTGCGTATATATTCCAGGTTCTTGTGATCGGTCCAGACCACGAATGGATGCTTTGCCCCCTCAAGCCAGTGCCTCCACTCTTCCAGAGCAAGCTTGACGGCCAGAAGCTCTTTGTCCCCAACGTCATAGTTCCGCTCGGCCTTGGATAATCGTCGTGAAAAGAATGCGCAGGGGTGCATCTTTCCATCCTTCTCTGCGCGTTGAGACAGGACAGCTCCGATCCCCTCATTGGATGCATCCACTTCCACCATGAATTGCCGCTGTGGATCTGGTACTATGAGGATCGGAGCTGTGACAAATCGTTTCTTGAGCTCTTCAAAAGCGGCTTCAGCCTCCGGTGACCAACTGAACCTCACCAGAGTGGAGGTGAGGGCATGCAGAGGGGCAGCTATTGCGCTGAACCCTCTGATGAAGCGTCTGTAGAAGTTTGCGAACCCGAGGAACTGCTGAACCTTCTTGCGGCTAACAGGAGTGGGCCACTCCGTCACAGCCCTAGTTTTAGCCGGGTCCATCCGAACCCTCCCCGGAGCTATGACGAAACCCAAAAAAGAGACGGTTCCAGCATGAAAGACGCATTTCTCGGCCTTAACATACAGTTTGTGCTCCAGCAGTCTTTGAAGAACCTTGGAAACATGGATCTGATGAGTGGCTAGATCTGTCGAGTATATGAGTATGTCGTCTAAATAAACATATACAAACTGGTCCAGAAAGTCTCTCAACACGTCATTGATCATGGCCTGGAACACTGCAGGAGCGTTAGTGAGTCCGAAGGGCATGACCAGGTATTCATAATGGCCACTAGGTGTATTGAACCCTGTCTTCCACTCATCCCCCTCTCTGATCCTAATGAGGTGGTAGGCGTTGCGCAAGTCCAATTTAGTAAAGATCGTGGCTTGTTGGAGATTTTCAAAGACGGAGGACATGAGAGGAAGAGGGTAGCGGTTCTTTATCGTAATGTCATTAAGGGGGCTATAGTCTATACATGGCCGTAAGGAACCATCTTTCTTCCCCACAAAAAAGAAACCTGCTCCCGCTGGTGATGAGGAAGGACGAATCAGTCCAACCTTCAGAGAAGTTTCGATGTAATCCCTAAGTGCCGCCTTCTCTGGTCCTGAAACAGAATATAGGCGTCCCTTGGGAATGGTGGAACCAGGAATCAGTTCTATGGCACAGTCATAGGCACGATGGGGTGGGAGCGACATGGCCTTGGTCTTGCTGAAGATCTCCTGGAGGTGATGGTAGCATGGAGGCACGGTACTCAAATTCGGGTATTCTGCGTCTGTGAAGGATTTGACAGAAATGTGATCAACCGTGGTGATGTCTACTTCTCGGTTTGGTGAACCAATCCCATGGCTCACACAATTCTTTCCCCATCCCAGAACTTCGCCAGTTACCCAGTCTACATGGGGATTGTGTTCACACAACCAAGGGTGTCCTAGGACCAGGGTCCGTGAAGGAGACTGAAAAACGTGAAAAACTAGGTGCTCCTTATGTTTGCCGACTTGGAGCTGGATGGGTTCTGTGATGTGCGTAATAATAAATAGTTCACTTCCATTCAGGGCCCTAGCCTTAATGGGCTTGATTAACGGCTCAGTCTTGGCTCCTAAATGTCTCACCAGCCCCCAGTCAATTAGGCTCTCGTCGGCCCCAGAATCTATCAGGGCATAGAGGTCTGTGGGAGTGGTGTGATGGTTGATCCCCACTGACGTGAGTCTGCGTGGAGCCGCCGCCAGAGTCGTGACTTGACTCACCTCTTGGGTCCTTTTGGCTGGGCAGGCGACCACGAGGTGATCTCGGTTCCCGCAGTAGAAACACAGCCCTTCCCGCTGTCGACGCCGTCTCTCCTCCAGCGAGATCCGCGCTCTGCCCAGTTGCATGGGCTCTTCCTCTGGTTGCGCGGGAGCTGGTTGGCGCTGAACTGACAGAGATCCGAGAGGAGCTGACCCCCCTGATGTTGAGAAGCGCGGGAAACCCTCCATTGTCCTGGTCCGGCGAGCGCGGCTCTGCGTCACCTCCTGCAGCCGATGATCCGTCCGTATGGCCAGGGCGATGAGGGAGTCCAAATCCGGTGGAAGATCGACTGCGATGAGAAGCTCCTGGATGGACGTTGTCAGGCCCTTGAGAAAAACGTCGTAGAGCGCCGTGGTGTTCCAGCCACTCTCTTCCGCGAGAGTGCGGAAGCGTATGGCATAGTCACTCACGGAGTCCCTTCCTTGGATCAGACTGCTTAGCTGCCGGGCCTTTTCTCGGTCGGAACAGGCTGGGTCAAAGACTCCCTGAAGAGCGGCTCGGAATTTCGGGGCGGAGCTGCAAAGTGGGGAACAGCGGGCCCACTCTGCCGTGGCCCAGGCTCTGGCTCTTCCAGTCAGGTGAGAGATCATGAAAGCCACCCTTGAACGATCTGTGGGAAAAGCCTGGGGGGAGTACTCAAAATGAATGTCACAGTCTGTTAAAAAGGCCTTGCATTGTCCTGGCTCTCCAGAGAATCGCTCAGGAGAGGCTAACTTGATCCCTGATCCGGTATATGGCACGGGTAGGATCGGCAAGGTAGCTTGAGTCTCTGGCTCGGCCGGAGGGCTATTGGTGCGACTTCGAGCACCCGGAATCTGAGCTGAAAGCTCAGTCATTTGCGTTGCCATGGCGGTCTGAAACTCCTCCTGTCGGCGTAGACGGGCATCCTGAGCCCGCAAAGCTGCGATCCATTGCTCTCTTTCTGCTGAGTCCATGCTGGCCGAAGTGTTTTGACACAACGAGGCTGTTTTGGACTCAGACGCAGAGGAAGAGGTGGAGGGTAAAGCAGCTTTTAATTAACAAAACAAAAGGCTCTTCAATGAGAGAGGAAAAATAAAGACTATACAAACATTAACTGAAAGCGCTCCAAAAGGGAGGAAGTTCACAACTACATTCACAAACAAAAATCACTCTATGACTAAACAAAACTAAGCTATACAAAATTACAAACAAAGGTTCTCTCACGAGACAAGGCAAATAAAGGCAACAAGGCAATTGGATATCAAGGCTGTGGTCTATGGCAGGCTTCAGTGGCTCAAACGAAAACACTTCGGCACAAGACAGGGAAGACGCAGACTATTTAACACATGAGGGTAATGGGGAACAGGTGGAAACAATCAGGGATCAGGGTTGACACAGACACCACACGAGGAAGGGCAAGTGACCTGAAACGAGAGGAGTCAGACTTTTCACAATAAAACAGGAAATGACAAGACACCCTCACCGCGGTGTGACAGTCTGTAGTGTTTTGTAAGCATTGGAGACAAATGTCGGAGTCTGAGAGTCCCATTTTCTTCATCATATATTGAGTAATGTATGTTCTGTGAATAATTTTATATTGGATAAGTTGTAAATTTGTGTGTTTTGTCATTTTAAATGCGTTTTCACAAACTTGAATCCAAAAGTCAGGTTCCGGTGCTATAGACAAGTCTGTCTCCCATTTCGAGATGGGTAAAGACATTTTATCAGTATATGAAAGTAACTTATATATTTTTGAAAGTTTTTTTGTTGTTGTCGGAGAAAGCTTGTTAATATCTTTAGCTAAAACAGGCGGTTGGAGCGTACCCCGAAGTGTTGGAATTTTTTTCTTTATCATATTTTTAACTTGTAGATAATGTAAAAAATTTCCGTTTTTTATATTGTATTTTTGGAGCAAGGATGTATATGATATAAACATATTATCTGAGAAGAGATGGTGGAGATGTGTAATTCCTTTCTGCTCCCACACAGCTAAATGAAACGGTTGGTTGTTAAGTTGAAAGTCGGGGTTATGCCATAGGGGAAAAAGTCCACAGGGTTCCACTTGGGCATTTGTCAATTCTAGTGCCTTCCACCAGGCAGTCACGGTGGCGGAAATCATTGGGTTTTTAAAACAATTATGACGCTTAATCGATGTTGTAATAAAGAGTAAATCTCGAAGTCTGAGGTTATTACAATCCTTCTGTTCTAGTTCCAACCAACAGTTAGTGTCTCTGTTGGGTTGTGCCCATAGAACGATATATTGTAGCTGGTTAGCTATATAGTAGTACATAAAATTTGGTGCCTCTAGACCACCTTTGGATTTGCTTTTCTGAAGAGTAGATAGACTAATCTTTGCTTTTTTTTTATTCCAGTAAAATTTTGTTACGGCTGAGTCCAACAACTGGAACCATTTAGCCGTAGGTTTAAATGGAATCATTGAGAAAGAATGAATTAAATCAGTTAATTTAGGTGAGATTTTTATGCCTAAGTATTTTAAATTACCTATAGGAAATGAGTAGTGTGGGTCCTGGCTTGCAGGGTTCCATGAATTTTCTGTAATAGGTAGAAGTGTTGATTTTGTCCAGTTAATAGAATAATCTGATAACTGTGAGAATTTAGTTATTAAATTAAATACTTCCCCTAGCGAAGTAGCCGGCTTTTCTAAATAAAGTAAGATGTCATCGGCATATAGATTAATTTTATGTTCTGTTACCCCAGAGTGAATTCCTTGAATCCTTCTTTCCTGGCGTATGGCTAATGCAAGTGGCTCAATAAATATTGCAAATAATAAAGGGGATAGTGGGCATCCCTGTCTTGTGCCTCTCTGTAAAGTAAAGCTCTGAGATATATTCCCATTAGTAGTAACTGTAGCTTTTGGAGAATCATATAATACTGATACCCAGTGGATAAATGATTTCCCAAAGCCAAATTTATTTAAAACAGCAAAGAGGAAGGACCAGTTAACTTTGTCGAAAGCTTTTTCTGCATCCAATGATATAATAACTGCCTTTTTATCATGCCGCTGTGACATGCTAATAAGGTTAAAGAGTCTCCTAATATTATTAGTAGAGTGCCGATCTTTAATAAAGCCTGTTTGATCGCTATGAATAATTGTCGAGATTACTGTTTCTAGTCTAGATGTGAAAGCCTTAGTGATAATTTTAATATCAGTATTAATTAGTGAAATCGGACGGTAACTTGATGGAAGGGTGGGGTCTTTTTCTGGCTTTAATAAAAGTTTAATTGCTGCTGTATTCATGTGTGGGCGTATGTAACCCTTAGTTTTAATTTCTGTTACTACTCTTAAGAATAGTGGAGCAAGCATTAACCAGAAGTGCTTAAAAAATATAGCCGGATAACCATCCGGGCCAGGTGCTTTGCCATTAGGCATACTATCTAGAGCACTGTACAACTCGTTTATAGTAAGTGGCGCATCTAACATGTCTTTATATTCAGTAGTTAACTGAGGTATATTTAAGCTACTGAGGAATGCCTCAATATGCTCAGGGTTAGGCTTGTTAGTTTCTAAGTATAGGTTACGATAATAGTTATAAAAAATATGATTAATTTCTTCTGGTGATTGTGTGCATTCACCAGAAGTAAACCCGAATTCTGACCATAACCCGAATATTGCCTGCACGTAAACGTACCATTCTTATCAATGAAAGTATCCTATCCCTATGCTCCCAAGTCATAAATGTCGTATCTCCAATTAACTCATTCACTCCCAGTCATTTTCACTGAAGCAACCCCTTTCACTCACGGCTGATTTACTAGATTTTGACTGATTTTGCAAGGCCCACAGAATAACGTTTTCTATGGCTATAAAAACATGGAACCTACCAAAAGAAAGATTAGAGTTTCTTCTTTCATCATTCATTGAAAATACTGGCAAAAAGAGCTTGTTGCAACATGGCCCTGGTTGAGCTCTTATACTCTTCTGCCACCTGCTGGCCGTTATTAGTAATAACTGCCATTGCTTTAAGTGACCTCATTATGTCAGAAGACGTATCAAAGCCTTCTGTATGCTCTAGCATAAAAAAAACTTATAAATAAGTTTTTGGGAGTGCAGGACAAAGTTTTTGATATATTGTTTGTATCGTACACAACAGTAGCCTATATGACAGCATTATAAAGTACAGTACCATTTTTAACAATGTGATGTTTGGTAACTCAAGAAAGATGCGGGTTTTTTTTTCATTTTATGAAAAGTAGTGGTTTTGTGATGCCAGGATTCTGCCCAATATTAATGATATCAAACTTCCCTGTTGCACAGCAAAACCTTTAAGGCATAAAAATGAATTAAAAACAGAGTGATTTTTTGTTTTATTCTTCAAAGAACAGTACTAGTGCTATTGACATGTTTTGTCAATCAGCTTGTGGGTTCATAAGATATTCGACAACTTTCCATTAAAAGCACGTGACATGGATTTACATTCAAAATCCTTCTGATATGGGTTAATACACCAGCTGTCTGTCTATGACCCACATTTTTAACCACTACTTGTCACTCTGGTTTCTTCGCATTTACAGTTGTACATAAGTTTATTTAATTCACTCAAAGCTTCAGTACTACGCAAATAATTTGAAGATTAAAAAAAAAATAACTTCGCATTGAACTGGTCTACATGATTTCAACCATTTTTGACTCCATATCACACTGCTGACTGTTTTGTTTCGTCCCATCACTGACGTTTCTCCTTGCAGGTCAGCATGCGTATGTATGGACCTCTACGTAGTGTAAAATTTCCCCTTGAAGCATTATTAATTATACATGTAAATAATTCATGAATAAATGATAAGAATCACACTTCACAATGTAAAATATTTAGACCATTCCTTTGCAATTTAAATGTGTGTCTAGACACAGCAGCATAGCACCTTGATAGATAATAAGATACAACAGTAGTGCAATTTAGTAAATCAACGCTTGCAATTGTAATTTAGCGCTTGCACTAGTGATAACTTGAAAATGAAAAGGGCTGACTCAAGACACCAGTGTTACAAAAAGGGCAGGAATTGAGTCACATTATTAAGTTAATTAAGTTGCATATACAGGAAATGTTAGTTTTGGCCAGCTCACTTGACCACTTGCACTGGTTTAAGATACACCAAAATTTTCCATCTTGGTTTCTCCTTTATTACTTTTGTGTTTAACATTGGGGATGGTGGTTGTGATAATGTGTATAAGGTGACATATTTTAATTGTGTATTTATATTGATTGCAGGCATGCTGTTGTACATTGCACGTGCAAGAACAGCCGTGCCACAAAGAGGATGCAGAACATTATTAGAGCAAGTCTGACGAACTGTCTTACGAAAATGATGGACTAAACACTGTGCCAAGCTCTCGACAGTCCCCGGTTGTGGTGTGGCAGCGGCATCTTGCTTGCATGATGTATGTAAGCAACTCCGTCCGTGCCATGTACCTCTCCTACGATTCACTGCTCAACCTCGGACTCTAACCTATTGGCTTCCCGTTGGGTGACAGCGGGGTAGGAACCAGCGGCATGCAGGGTCCTGACGCTCCTGATGCACAGGTTGCGCCCCCCCCCTTTCAAATCTATGGTGGCTGTAAAGATCCGTATGGTCCCCGTGACACACAGTGCTTGCGTCCCCACTGGATGGCCTCTCCACCACGCCCCACGGAGCTGCCGTTCCCTTGCACACTGGACAATAATGGTCGGATAAAGGCCTGGCTTCTCAAGATATATACGCCTCATCTACTTTTAACACCTGCCCTCATCGACCATTGCCATGTATGGATGGGCCACCCAATGAGATACACGTGGACCTGGCAGCCACATCTAAAGCATGCCACAACGCCACCACCATACCCCTGTTCTGGCAGCAGCGGGTCTACGATGAACTCCTATGGGACGAAGCCCTTGGCGTTATTGAGCGTGTGCCTTACAGCAAACCGGTGACTTGGTGCCATCGTATGGTCGTCACTCGGAAGCATGATAGCTTCACCTGCAGGACGGTGGACCTCTCCCCTCAAAATAAGTTCTGCCAACGTGAAACCGTCGCTACTGAATCCCCATTCCACCTTGCACGTCACATCCCGAAAGAGACCTGGAAGACCGTGACTGATGCCTGGAATGGCTACGACAGTGTACCCCTTCGTGAGTCGGATCGTCACCTGATGTCCTTTATCACACCCTTTGGCCGCTGGCGTTACACGAGCGCACAACAAGGTTTTCTTTTATTGGGGGGAAGATACAACCGTTGTTTTGATGCTGTCCTCTCTGACTTAGAGCGCAAGGAGCGCTATGTGGACGACACTATCCACAACGACTCTGACCTTAAACAGCACTGGTGGAGGACCATTGACTTTCTCGCATGTGTCGGTCGGTGTCGGGGATTGTGTTGAATGCAGAGAAGTTCCAATTTGCGGAGAAAAGCATTGACTGACTGGTCCAGGCTTGGTATTGGTTACTTCCTGCTTCAACAGCATTGCAATTGCGCCTCTGGTGTACCTGATTGTTGCTCAGGGGGTTGGAGAATCACCCTGTCTGGTTCTCGTTTCCTGTCTTCAGCGGAACAATGCTTTGCTGCCATCCAAAGTGAGGCCCTTGCTGTGGGGACTTGAGCAAACAAAGTATTTCACTCAGGGTTGTGACAACCTCGTGGTTACCGACCATAAGCCTCTGGTAAAGATCTTCGGCAATCGGTCGCTGGATGAAATAATTAACTCTCGCCTGTTCAAACTTAAACAATGCACATTCCCATGGCGCTTTGACATTGTGCACCTGCCTGAGTAACCACACTGCTGATGCTACTTCGAGGCATCCTTCTCGCTCTGGATCAGTGAATGGGCCATCATTGAGGTTGTGTAGCGTGACTGATGCGGTGGAGTCAGCACTAATGGCCGCCATCCGTGAAGATGCACAGGATCTCGCCGCAATATCATGGTCCGTCCTAGCACAGGAAACTGCAGCTTCGCCCGCATCCTATACCTCATCAAGACCGGGGGTAGGGTTGATGCGAGCGACCCTGCCCTGGGGGGCCTGTCCCCAGCCTGCGAATCCATCAACGCGCAGGGTGTCCTGCTGTATCACGACTGCATCGTGATCCCTCTATCCGTGGAGTCTTTCGACATCTCCATGCTGCTTACTAGGGTGTTTCTGTGATGGAGCAGCGTGCTCGTGCTATAGTCTACTGACCTGGGATGGCCAAGGAGATACACGCCACAAGACATGGCTGTGCTGACTGCAACCGCAATGCCCCTTCACAGGCGGCCACACCGTCCTTACCATCGTCGCCACCATCCACCCCGTTCGAGGCTGTGTTTGCTGACTTCTTTGACTACAACGGGCGCCACTACTGCCCTGAGCTATACAGCGGGCACAGATTTAGGTGGCTCAGCCTTCTTTGCCACCTTCGGGGTGCCTGAGGAGCTTTCGAGCGATGGTGGTCCTGAGTTTGTGGCAAGTCACACTGAGAACTTCTTCCGTATATGGTGTGTCAGTCATTGTGTGTCCTCGGTCGGTTTCCCACAGTTGAATAGGAGAGCTAAGATCGCTGTGAAGACTGCTAAGCGACTCCTTGTTTCTAATACCGGCCCTACTGGCAGCCTCGACCATGAACGCTTTCTGCGTGCCATGTTGCAGTTGAGCAACACCCCTGACCCTGACTGCAACCTCTCCCCAGCTCAGATTATCTTTGGTCACCCTCTCACAGACTTGCTGTCTTTTGTCAACCGGCTGGAAAAGTTCTCCAACCCGCACATCCGTCCTCTATGGCGCCAGGCATGGGCGACCAAGGAGGATGCTCTCCGTACTCGCTTGACCCGTACCACTGAATCGCTAAGGGCTCATTCGAGGCCCCTCTACCCACTGGTGCTTGGCGAGACGGTGTTCATCCAGAATCAGCTGGGCCCAAGCCCTTGTAAGTGGGACAGGTCTGGTGTGGTGGTGGAGTCGCTGGGCCACGATCAGTATCGCGTCAAAGTCGACAGGTCTGACTTTGTGCAACAGTCGGTTCCTCTGCGCCTTCACACCGGCCGCCCCCTACATTGGACTGTATCCAGCGGGATCGTTACCACTGCGCTCTGCCCAGGTGCAGGAGCCCCAATCGGTCCTTACGGGCCCGATGATGTCCCAGGGGGACCCTTGACTGTCGACGGATGTGGCCTGCAACTCGGCCTCGGATGTGGCTGTGCCTGCGCCTGGTGATGGGCCTCCCTCAGGCCCCATGGGCCGATGCGGACCCAACGGCAACTTCGTCATCTCAGTCGCCACCTTTGTCACCCCTACCCCCTCGTCAATGCCGTGTGAGGAGGCCACCCAAGCGCTATGTGCCTGAGAGTGGCCGTTGGCTCCAAGGTTGAGTCCTTCTACCTATGTGTCTATAGGCGTCTGAACTGGGGGGAATGTAGCGGTTTCGTCCGGCCACAAGGGGTGACTGGGGGATTAGATTTCTAGCACTAGTCTCTCGGAGGCCGTTCTCCATTTTGTTATGTTGCCTACAGGACCACAGTGCTATTCAGTTTATATCAAGCTGCTGACGTTATTCATGAAAGTCTACATGTTTCATATATTAATATTAGTTGGGTAGTCATTCTTAACGTTGTCTATCTATTCTATGTAAGTTTATAGCCATCTTATGTTTGTAACTCTGCAGGGCTCCTTCATCTCTGTCAATAAATGCTTATTGACATTGAGGAGTGTGTCTCTTCATTACGGGCTTCGGGTGGCGGAGTGGTGCCGTGCCGAGACCATGTGCGCGTGTGTGTGAGTGAATAGAAAGGGAAAAAAGCTGCTTTAACCAGTGACTTATAGAGTGAAGCAACGGACCAGCGCGAATGTTGATGACGTATGTAAACAAACACGCACATACATGCCTGAAAATGATCGCGCCCGGCAAATTTTTTATTATCGTGCAATTAATTGATTTATTGAAAATCGCCCTACAGACAGACAATTTCCCATGGTAGCTCATTTCATGCATGCACTAATAATGCTATGAGGATGACCCTGGGTGACAGTAACTGCAAAATGAACTTTTATCCGTCACGAGTTTAGCCTCTCTCTCTCTCTCTCTCTCTCTCTCTCTCTCTCTCTCTCTCTCTCTCTCTCTCTCTCTCTCTCTCTCTCTCTCTCTCTCTCTCTCTCTCTCTCTCTCTCTCTCTCTCTCTCTCTCTCTCTCTCTCTCTCTCTCTCTCATCGTAGGAATATTAATCCCTCGAATTAATCCCCATTTTTAATCAATGTACCTGTAATCTGATTACATGTTTTTACTGTAATGGAATAGTTAAAAAAAATTGTACTCTGATTACGTAACGGCGGTACATGTATTCAGTTTGTCCCCAAGACTGCCAATAGCAATACAACTGAGGTAACATATGGGCAAAAGAGGAAGCATCACAAAAAGTGTTATTAGCAATAAAATGGAAAAAAGGTGGAACTGAAAATCACACACAATCATGCCTTACGGGGATTAGAATGCCTGAATTACCTGGTTAGAAGGTTGACTGCAGAAAGACTCTTTTTTACTTTCCAACAGTTGACTGTGACTCCTTGAAGGCAGCGGAGCAATGGCTGCATTGTGGTGGGAAAATTTGAAATGAGGTAATGTGTCTTGATTTTCTTCTGTAGGCAGATGTGTAGAGAAGATATGTCCCGTTTTCTCCTTTGAAGGGCAGACTCCTCCTTCGACAAAGCTAGAGGAGCTGAAGTCACTATAATAACTCTGAAATTCAGAGTCAGTATCATCTTTGTTGTCTCTTTTGCAGGGAGACCGTGATATGACACCAAATTTACGTGTACGTTTGCACGTTACAGGACTGTCAATGGAGTCAGTGGAAGTGCACTGTGGCAGGTCATCGCAGCAGTCATTACTGATGAACGTACTTAGACTGCCATCAACACAACAGGGAGGGAGAGGAGCTTTTCGCTTGACTCGCCGTAGCAGTACAAGGTAAATATAGCCTCCATTCCAGCACTGATCAACCAGGTAACTGGAAATACACATTAAAATACAAGTAAATGGGAGTGACTTTACTGTACATAACATGTCACCAGTGTCACTGGGGAAACAACAGATTTGTTTTACCAACAGACTTCTCTGCAGTTTTAGTTCATTGGAGTAATAAAAAAATAAAAAACATATATAATAGGAATCTTTCCACCAAAGTTGACAGTGCGATTTATTTATTATTATTCAACAATGCTGGGCATGTTACTTTAAAATCTATTATAGTTATAGTTACTTATTTTATTTATTTATTTTTCATTTTCATGTTTATTTGAATAGGCACACACAAAAACAATTTCTAATGCACAAGATCACAGCATTTGTAGCTAATGCTAACTTTTAGACAAACACAACCACAAAAAAAACCTAATCACATTAGAAAATACACATTTGTAAAATAGAGGGATGCAAATACATGTACCAGCACTGACCAACCGGCCCACATACAGACACACGCACACTCTATAAATGCATGCAGGCCTGATGTTAGACTAGCCATTTTGTCAGTTTAACTTTAAAATGCTTATAATTTTGTAATGCTTTCAAGTTAGTGGGTAGCTCATTCCACATCTTAACCCCCTGGCAGTAAAAGATTTCTGGCCGAAGAAAGTTTTTCTATTAGGCATTTTGCAGTTCCCTGAGGCAGCACTCCTCATTGCTATACTACTGCATGTAAGCACTTCCATGTGAAAATAAAACTTGCAACTTTGTTCTAATTATTGAAGCTTAACATATTCAGATATTTCAGAACATGGCAATGGTGTGATGTTAATGGCATTTCCCCAGTATTTGAAAGGAGCCATTTCACAGAATTTAAGCCTTTCCACCATTCAGTATAGGCATATATGATTAAATCTAACCTTTGACACAATGGAGAAGTAATTTCTTATGAAATATGAGTTATTTTGCTGGCTATTTTTCTAACCAGAAAGTAAGACGCCCGGTTCAATAAAACCCTGCCTGTCCGCGTGTGGCTGTCGCATAGTGGCCGAGAGACCGCGGCAAGACTGGCCAGCCACTGCAGTACCAACCACATCTTCTTTAAATGTAGAAATTGGATGGATGTTCAATTTTTCAATAAACATTTTGAACAAAACGGGTACTGCAGTTCAGTAATTGCCGCCATGACAAGCACCGACCACCTTATGCCCTACTAATCACGCTCTTTTAGGGCTCACTGTCATTGCCCATGTGAACGTTGATGTCACCCAGAAGAACGAGGGAGTCCCCAGGGGGAGTGCTCTCCAGCACACCCTCCAAAGACTCCAAAAAGGGTGGGTACTTTGAACTGCTGTTTGGTGCGTAGGCACAAATAACAGTCAGGACAAGACCCCCATCCTGAAGGTGGAGGGAGGCTACCCTCTCTCTACCGGGATGAACTCCAACGTATAGGCGCCAAGCCGGGGGGCAATAAGTATGCCCACACCTGCTCTGCGCCTTTCACCATGGGCAACTAAAGAATGGAAGATAATCCAACCCCTCTCAAGAGGATTGGTACCAGAACCCAAACTGTGTGGAGTAGCGGTGCAGTGATTAACCGGTTTTACCATTAACCGTGGTTTTTAAACGTCAGGATTAAATAACCACAGCCGTTCAACAACGTTATTTCCGCTAACAACTGTCCGTGGCATGCGGCATAATTCATAGCTCTTCTGTTTTCACATGGCCTATGTAGCAGGCGCACAACAAAGGGCTCAGCTTTGAACGCCGCTCGGGGAGAGTTGCGTACCCGGCGACTGTGGGTTGGGTTCAGACGGGGCCGGACCGCGCTGGCACCAGCAGGGGGCGTCCCCGCACCGGCCATGGTCCAGCCTGGACAAGGTTGAGTGAATGTGGGGAAAGGGGACGCCAAACCGAGGCGGCAGTCAGGCTGGGAACCACCGGCACACCGCTCTGTCGCCATCGACCGACCGACGGCCGCCTCCCCGACCCTGGGGCTCCGAGCCGCGGCCGGGTGGAGATCTCCCACGAGCTTCCCCATCCACGGCCACACGCTGAATAGGCCATAGGCCGAGACTTTTATCTCGGCATACGCATTAGGCTGCAAAATGCCTACATGTGTAGCGGGTAACTCCACAAATCGGCTGTAAGTATGATTAAAATGGAAAGAAATTAAAAGATGATTTTTTTTTAAAGATGAAAGAAAAAGAGGGTACATTTTAATACATAGTGCCCAGGCCCTATTTTAAGAGCCTACGAGCCGTCTATGTCTAATCTGCTGTATTTGTTTTAAAAGGCAGCAACTTATTTTAAATTTATTTTTAGTTATTTATTGTTGTTAAAAATAAACATAACACACACACAACCAGAGAGGTGATATTATATAGAGGCTAGCTTCTGTAAGCCGGGGATCGGACCGCCAAGGCCCCCGCTTTTGGCTGCCGCCCAGCTCACAGTGCGCCCGACCCCAGGTGGTGAGCACATGGGAAGGGGGAACCACATTGAATTTTTGGGCTGGTCCCGGCCACCAGACGCTCGCTTTCGAGCCCCACCTGCAGGCCTGGCTCCAGAGGGCGGCCCCGGTGACCCCTGTAAGTTTGTGTACACTGTACACGTATGCATTTCACCTAAAGAAAACATGACCGCACAGCAAATAATGACCTCACAGCCATGTTAATTCTTTGTCATGGTGGTATGATGGCAATGATATTAAAAACTATTCCCTATGAGAATCAAATTGTTGATGTCAAAGCTTTCACACTTACTCTTAAGTCACAATGTAGCAAAATACAATTAATGATCTTGTAGGGTGTTGATGCAATGTCGACAATGTTGACTTTTTATACTGTAACGTCATTATTCCCAGCACTGTTTATAAATGTCATCTATTTTATATGATTTTTGTATTTAAAAATTACTTTTGTTGAATCAGAGCCAAGATTTGATACAGTGCAACAATGCAACATAAACAGAATGTCAACAACCCCAATGCATGGTCATGGACGACCACCATGTGTCCAATTGTTCGTGATATTGTGTATGCGTAATAGAAGTTCAAAAGTCAGTACAAGTATGACCATTAAAATATTTTGTAAGATAATTATGATATTCGGTTATGAATTTAAACACACAAATAACCTCTGCTATAGCGCACTGACAATTATGAAACCAAGGTATAGCCCTGGTTATGCTAGTGGGATACTATCATGATTTTCTTGTATTTATAATGTAAAATTTAATCTTAAAATAAAATGTAATCTTTGCTATCTTACTTTTCACACAAAAATTGGTTAACTGACAATGATTTTTTGAGTAGACTTACCTGGCTCCGGTAACATCCACTCCGACCATTAGCTGCCCATTTAGTGATAGCAATTCATCTCTCAGTTTGATTTTGCCACAGCAAGCTGCTGGGCTTCCCTTTCTCACTTCTGTTACCCAGATGCAGCCCACATGTATGATGGGGCTCTGATCTCTCCTCCTCCTTGGTCCTCCCTTTTTTCTTCCGTCAGGGTCCCCGAAAATTGGGATGTTTCCAAAGCTAAGACCAAAATCAGATGGATAACTTTCATTTTTCCTCATAGAAACAGCATGAACCTCAACATCTGATCCTTCGTTGTAGGATGACAGGTCGGCTGATAAAGCAGAGTGATCCTCTATGAAGTTGAAGTTGATGTATTCTACTAGCTTCTGGATAGCAGCCAGACACACGGACATGTTCTCAACATCAAGACTACTGCAACTGCACACTTCATCTCCATTCTGGTCCCAGGCCTGTAAAAAGTGTAGAAAACTCAATTAATTACATTGTTTTACCAATTTGAACCCGGTGAGCTGCGAACGTTGTCGAACGTTACGAATGTTGAATTCGCCAAGTATGAGGTTGTCATCTGTGTCATTTTGCGACATTTCTGTGACGTTTTTGCAACATTTCAGACAACACATGAATTAACCTGAAATTTGAATCAAATTGATCCACCCAACAGATCAAAATTATTATTTTTCATTCCTTTTTTTATTAGAAGATTAGACATTTTTGTCCAGTCCACGTCATCGCTGTGAAACTTGATATTGGACTCGTCTCCTGGTCTGTTGTGTTTCATATTATTCCTTCAAGATCAGAAAAAAATATATTAATTTTTCTACGGAAGTGAATGGCGAACACAGCCCACCCCTGTTTGTGTGGGCAACAAGTCTATTACGGTGGCAAATTAATGAAAACCGTGACTTATTGTCACAAAATTTGTGGGTACATACTACATTGTAGACATGTGCTAATATTAGTAATGTTGGATCCTCCACCTCGTAGACACAAAAAAAAATTGTTTCTTTATGTATAATCACGGTCTAAAAATATTAGAACGAAACTCACAATATTGTGAAAAATAATTAACCCAGAAGCGTTGCCGCACATTCATATGCATAACAACGCTTTCGCATGCATGCACATGAGCGATGACGTGGACTGGAATAAAATATCCAATATGACAGTGTACATGGTATGTCATTGTTTTGACACTTAATCAGCTTCAAACTTTTTTTTCAGGGAGTCAGTTGCAATTGATATTTTAATATTCATATAGCCTATTGCGTTTTGGAGGAATTTCATCGGCTTGATTGTCCGTGCTGCCCGTGCTGCATGGGCACATTGAGCACTTGTAAACTTGAAAAATACAAACTAGAAAAAATGTTCAGCACATCTCTCCAAGATAGCTTTTGGTTTTTCATTTTTGAAATATGATTGCAATGGGTGTGCTAATGTAGCCGCAAGCCAGTGTCTTTTTGTGCCGGTCCCAAGCCGGGATAAATACACAGGGTTGTGTCTGGAATGTCATCCGACGTAAAACTTTGGCCAAATCAAACATGCAAATCAAATATATGACATCCATACCGGATCGGTCGAAGCCCAAGTTAACAACGACCGCCATCGGTGCTGTTGACCTACAGGGTGCCGGTGGAAATTTGACTATTTTTGGTTGAAGAAGGAGAGAAGGAAGATGTGTTCGTAGGAAGAAAGAGAAGAGGAACACCAAGAGTCTAGGACTGAGAGTAGGGATTTTGAATGTTGGAACTATGACAGGAAAAGGTAGAGAGCTGGTTGACATAATGCAGAGGAGGAAGGTGGACATACTGTGTGTTCAGGAGACCAGGTGGAAAGGGAGCAAAGCTCGAAGTTTAGGAGCAGGGTTCAAGTTATTATATCATAGTGTAGATAGGAAGAGAAATGGAGTAGGAGTTAACGTGAAGGAACATCCTAGAGGTAAAAAGAGTGTCAGATAGAGTGATGAGCCTGAAGCTAGGAATCGAAGGCGTGATGGTCAATGTTAGTGGGTATGCGCCACAGGTAGAATGTGAACTGTGAGTTTTCATTGGTGCATACTTCAATAGACATGTTGGTGCAGGAAACAGAGGTGATGGGCAAGTTTGGTATCCAGGAGAGGAACACAGAAGGACAGATGGTGGTTGACTTTGCAAAAAGAATGGAAATGGCTGTTGTGAATACTTTCTTCCAGAAGAGGCAAGAACATAGGGTGACCTACAAGAGTGGAGGTAGGAGTACACAGGTAGACTACATCTTGAGTAGACGGTGTAATCTGGGAGAGCAGCGACTGCAAAGTAGTGGTAGGTGAGAGTGTAAGCAGACAGCATAGGATGGTAGTGTGGAGGATGACTCTGGCAGTGAGGAAGACAAAGACGGCAAAGGCAGAGCAGAGGACGAAATGGTGGAAGATGAAAAATTAAGAGTGTTGTATGACTTTCAGGAAGGAGTTGAGACGGGCTCTGGATGGTCAGGAGGTGCTTCCAGATGACTGGACAACTACAGCAAATATGATCAGGGAGACAGGTAGGACAGTCCTTGGTGTGTCATCTGGAAGGAAAGGAGACAAGGAGACTTGGTGGTGGAATGAGGAGGTGCAGAAGTGGATCCAGTGAAAAGAGTTAGCTAAGAAGAAGTGGGACACAGAGGACTGAAGAAAGTAGAGTACAGGGAAATGCAGCATAAGGTGAAAGTAGAAGTGGCAAAGGCCAAACAAGGGGCTTACCATGACTTGCTAGTTATGTGTATGCTAGGTTGGACAGTAAGGAGGGAGAGACTGATCTATACAGGTTGGCAAGGCAAAGAGACAGAGATGGGAAGGACGTGCAACAGGATAGGGTAATATAGGATAGGGATGGAAGTGTGTTGACAGATGCCAGTAGTGTGATGGGAAGATGGAAAGAGTACTTTGAATAGTTAAAGAATGAGGATGACAGTGCCACTGAGGAAAAGACAAAAGGCAGAGCTGGAGGTGGCAGAGATGAAGATGCTGAGGTTCTCTTTGGGAGTGACCAGGATTGATAGAATCAGAAATGAGTACATCAGAGGGACAGCACATGTTAGAGGCTTTAGAGATAAAATCAGAGAGGCCAGACTGAGATGGTTTGGACATGTCCAGAGGAGAGATAGTGAGTATATTAGCAGAAGGATGCTGAGTTTCCAAATTCCAGGCAGGAGGTCTAGAGGAAGACCAAACTGGAGGTTATATGGATGTAATTAAAGAGGACATGAAGGTAGTTTGTGTGAGAGCAGTGGATGCAGAGGACAGGGTTAAATGGAGGCAACTGATTCACTGTGGCGACCCCTGAAGGGAAAAGCCGAAACGAAAAGAAGATTGCAGTGGGTGTGCTGCTCCAAACAGAGCACGCTCCACCTGAACACAAGCACACTCTAACCGTAGTGTATGGGCGTCAGAGTGAATTTATAAATGTGACCTCGGAAAGAACTTGGCCAACACATCTTATGACGAATTACGATGAAATACGACAGGATTACGAGCAAATGCGCATGTTGACGAAACACACATATTGACTTGGTTCACAAGCATATTACGTTCCTGTCACGGTTGGCTGTGGTTTTGGACCCAAGTGTGTGTGTGGGGGCCGAAGTAAAGTCCAAAACAAAAGGGTTTTATTAATTAAACAAAAACAAGGTGGTGCACAACGTACCGACAAAAAAACAACACAGTCCTAAAGCAAAGCAAACTCAAGTGGCATGACGAGGAACTAGCAAGACATGAGCAAAACTTGGAAACGACAATGGACCGACCCAGACTGGACAAACACAACAGACTAAATACACCAACACTAATGAGACACACCTGGGAAACACAATAGGCTGAGGGCACCGATTGGTCAGACACACTGGGAAGGGAAGAAACACAGGTGGACATGATCAGACATAACGAAATATGGGGAGAAATCAGGAACACATGACAAACACCAACCACAGACAAAAACAACAAAACATACCAATAATAAACAAAATCCAACCCCTCCAAAACCGAAACATCATAAGTTTGCATACCCTTTAGGTATGCAAACTTATGAGCACAACTGTACTGTATATCTGTTATATATGCTTGTGTAAGCACAACCACACCAAGAATAAGAGTAAACTAGCAACCAATATTTGCCAACTTACCTTCAAATTTGCAGTGCTACGATGAGGCTAAAAATGTAAAATAAATAAATAAATACATTTTAAAAAAAAAGGTAATTCCAGCAGTGTACTCTGAAGAACTCCACCGGACATTGACATCCCACTGAACAGGGAACGGAACAAGCTAACGCCAATGGGCTGTGTGCGCAAAGATCGGTCACTTTGTCGCAATGGAATATAGCGTCCAAACTTAGGCATATCTATTGCATTGTAGAGGAACTATTGTGCATGTTAAATTTTTAACACGGTTCAATGTGTGCGCCTCCAACCACAAATGTGTCATTATTTCAGATAACAGATATGAACGAATCAACTTCATTCATCATTAACTACTTTTTATCCAGCTCATCTAAAAGCACTTATATATCGATTAATTGTAAATACATAAACACATTAAAAAAAAATAGACCTCTGAGGAGAGAGATGAGATCGGTGGAAAAGAGCGGTTTATTTTTATGGGATCAGCCGATCGCCTATGCCCCAAAATTAAGGCGATCGGGGCCGATCAATCAGCCGGCCGATCCACCGTTGCACCCCTAATTTTTGTATAAGAAATACTGATTTTCACAAGCAGGAGAGTGTAGGAAAATGCATACTAACAATAAACTGGAAACATGCAGAAGAAGGCGAAATACCTTGCTGACGCAGATTCCAGTTTGCAGTTTAAAGTTGTTCTCCTGGTGTGACCTTTCAGCATGAGCTTTAAGCCACTCCTTGAGAAGTGAAAGGATGCTGAGGGCATTGTCTTGGGATATGGGCATTCTGGAATTACCATAGGCCTATTGAGACTTTCTCACCAACAACAACGGTGATGCTGCCAAATGTCCGTGCAGGCACAAGAAAAACTGTTTATCCTGATGGCCCTAAATCAATCTCCAAAACACCATGACAGAGCCAAAACCTTCAGTGTCTGTATTTATCCCCCCCCCAAAAAAGTCAGACTTGCATGCAATATTCCAGATTGTGGAGGATGGTTTGGGTGCTTGTATAGGTCTGCTTGGGATGTTGCAGAATCCCACAAATACCTAAACGGGAGAAAATAACATTGATTAATTTATTATTAATGAGACACACTCTATCAAACAGCGCTGTTGTAATTAAACTAACCTTATTCTCTCAACTATTGTAGAATGTGAATAATCATCCAGGCACTGTGAAGAAAAGCAGTGATGCAAATTAACATTTTAAAGCCTCAAAAATCTAATAATAAAATAGGTAACAACCAATCATGGCTCACCTGTTTTCAGGGATTGGTCATTAAACTGAGAAATGATTGGTCGTTACCTACTTCCTCAGCACAGATGATGTCTTAATCAGTCGACACCAAGTGGAAAAAATAGTTTTTAAAGGTATTAATTGTACATGAAAAATAATGAAGTTATCACATTAATTATAGACAAAAAAAACAACACTTTTTACTGCTGAAAATGGCTCAATGAGTCAAATATCCCTTTAAGCACTTCAGATGGTGTAACACGATTTTGGTGGATTTGATTGAGGCGCTCCATGGACATATGCTGGATCAATTTTATGCTGGGACAAACCCTCTGAATCATTGTAAAAAATAAATTCATGAAACAAGTTTTTAGTTTTAAAAATATTTTACTGCACCCCCTGAACGCGCATCACAACTGTGGGTGGTGGGGTGAGTCACACTACTATTCATGCACAATCGGTGATGCAAGGCGGTCTTCAATTGCCCACATCACGTGCAGCTGGGGAGATCTTGCAGTTTACCTTTATAAAATGCACTTTGCATGCGACAATCTCATCTCTCTGAGCCCAACGAATCAATTTGCTTCCACAACGTCAAGGAACGCGCTGATTTTGATGTGAATCAAGGGAGCCCCTTCAATTGGCTGGAGACAGCTATGTTCCGTCCCACAACGGTGCATATGCAATATTCTATGTGCGCTAGTCAAGCAAACTACCAAAAGAAAGGAAATTTCACCCATATGCACATTGAGACAAAAATAGAGCCCTCTTTTATCAGAGCCCATGACCACAACTACACGCTGAAAAATGCCCAAAACAATTCTGAAATTTCATACTATTCTGAGGCAAACTGAGCTAGTGTGTGTGCGTGCATGCATCTCTCTCCTTCTCCTCTCTCTTGCTACACACAAACACACACACACACACACATTTGTCTTTGTGTCCTAATGGTGACATATCATTGTCATAATTTATTTCCTAGCCCCTTACCCTAACCTTAACCATCACAGCTGATTGCCTAATCTTAACCCTTACCTTAACCCCAACCAAAATCCAATTCAAACCTTAACTCTAAAAGCAAGTCTTGACCCTCAAAAAGAGGTCTGAACTTGTGGGGACCACCGAAATGTCCCCACAAGGACAGGTCGGTCCAGACTCCCCACAATGGTAGTTATACCAGGAAAAAAAATGTGTATATGGGCCCCATAATGTAGCAAAGGCACACACACACGCACACACTTGCCACCCAAAACAACAACTGAAAGAAAGCCAGAAGAAAAAGGTCACTATATAAACAAAGTTTTCATGATATGTCTCATCAATAGAAAGTATATAGTGTGACGGTTGTTATTAATAGTCTCAAACATAATGATTAAATCTTTTGGTGAATAGCAAAGTATGGTCTCGATAAGAAATGGGGACTGTGGGCTGACCCAGTTGGCGTAAACTTAACTACAAACAGAGAGCTGAGTACGGCCACATCTTTAGCAATTAGAGATAAAAACCCAGGCTACCCCATGACCACATCGTAATGACTATGTAGAACCAGGGCTTCAAATAAAGTGTTGAACTTTGTGTTCCCATCTGTCGATTCTATTCAAGTACACTGCATGAAAGTGGGCAGCGCCCGCACTCCCAGAGAACAGTTAAAATTGGATGTTTACTAGGCATTACTGTGTAATGTTTTTGCCATTGTCAGCAATGTTAGTACAAAACATTCAACATTAAAGGGTCCATATCACGCTATTTTAAGCCCCTCCACCATTAACTATAGACATATTTTACCTTTGACACCATGGCGATGTAATTTGTTATGAAATATAAGTAATTTTGCAGGCTATTTTTTAACCCGGAAGTAAGACGTCAGGTTCAATATAGCCCTGCCTCTGCCCATGTGGCTGCTACACCCCTCTCACCCCAGACCGGTCAGCCGCTGCAGTACAACCGTGTCGTCTTTAAATGTGGAAATTGGATGGATGTTCAATTCTTCAATAAACATTTGAAACAAAACAGCTTGTTTGCCACTCAATACTACAAGAAATCATAGTGGAGGGGGAAAAAAAGCCCTGCGTGGGACACAAACCGGGCACCTACTGTTTTCAGAGTGAGCACGCTAACCGCTACACTACACCATCCGCTCATATACGTTCATAGTACAGGGCTGAGGTTTAGCGTTCGCCAGCTCGCCAATGGCAACTAAAAACTCGACACCATTCGTCCGGATGGCGACCTGAATATTATTACGAGTGGAAGCGTGCGCACAGACTCGTGACAGCTATAAAAATATGTTCATTTGATGACTGAATCGAAACAAGACAGCACCCTTATGATTTTGCGACGAATATCGGCGAGTTTTCGTTGTGACGCAGTCGATCATGTGGCGCTTTCTGGACGGCTCATGCGTTGGCAAAAAGAGGCAGGCCATACTCGGACTTTAGGGTGACCAACCGTCCCGCGTAGCGCGTGCACGCACAGCGTTTGAAGCTCAATTCATGCATCCCGTAAATTGGAGTCGTGTCCCATAAAATCTGTGCTTGCCCTATTAATAATCAATAAATAAAAACTTTAATGAGAGTTTGGTGCGATTACTGTCAGCCGTAACCACGACAACAAGGCGTAGCCACGGACTTTCATATATACAGTAAAGTTCATCTGTGTGAGTAGCTCACAAAAAGTCCCCCGTTGCCGTCACAGCCGCCAGACTATCGAAAACCACAGAACCCCTGAACCACCATAGTTGCTTGGGTTGGAGGAATGAGACACACGCATTGTGTATGAGTAACTGGGATCTGTTCTAAAAATAGCTCACCACTGATGGGACACTGACTTACTAAGAAGAATTAATAGAAGTAATATGTTAACATGTTTTTAAAACTTATCATACTACATGTTTTTTAATTTGCCAAATATTCTATATTTTGATTACAAGTGTAATAGATTGTGTTGAATGAAGGAAAGAGATGTTTATATTTACTCAAATATCATAAAAGAAAGGACAAAAATAGCAGCATAAATAAACAATTTTATGGGGTACTTGAAATGGGGGGATAAAAATCAGTGATAGAGTGAATCAGCAAATAAGTGAACTGCAAAAGAGCGAAAGACCACTGTACTGTAGGTATGTGCTAGAAATGGGTAAACCAAACCAAACACGGATCTGCCCACGGGGTTGGGCTGCCGCGTCAATGAATAGTGTCCCACATTGTCCCTCAAAAACATACCCTTTGGGCTTATTAGCAGTTGGTTACCCTCACCACCCCCATCTGAATATGGAGTGGAAGTGCGAGTAAGTAACATAATCTCTCTCTCAGAGAATGGTAAATGGAAGAAAACACTTCTGCTGTGTTTTTGGTGAGGAATTTGCATTTTTGACATGGATAAAAGCTCCAAAAAGTGGATTTTTCATTAAATGGATCCTTTAAGTTAACAATTGTGCAAGGGATTGATAAATAAAGATCCACAAAAACGTATTGCAGTATTTTTTGATTGCATAAACACAACAAAAAAAACACACACACACAAAATAATTATGTAATGATGAAAATGTTACACTGCAGGAGAAAAACATTGGACCAGATTTTCACCATTATAAGTCACCCTCACTTTTTTTGAAAAATACACACAATGATTTGCAAAACACTGAACACACTTGTATACATACATTAGACACAGAAGTATATCTTAATGCCACTTATTTACAATTCCAAAGCACTGACTGACAAATCACCATACACATGAGGGAGTTGATTAAACACACACGAATTAGGTGTATAAACACGATTGCTTTATTGTAGACAAACAGATCAGGTTTGAACACTACAAAAATGCAGCAGGTAAGTTCACCTACTTTCAACCAAAATGAAAGAAGTCAGAGGAAGAAAACTGAGGGTGAGAGGGGGAATCTGTGGAGGATGAGCAGGATGTAGAGGTTGAGGAAAACCTGATATAGGAGGAGAACATCCTCAAAGATGAAGAGGACCAAATTTGTCAAATAAAATTCATGCAACACTTGTTGATAATATCATCAACCATGGATTGATGCTGAGGGAGGCTAGGCCTTCCAACAAGAAAATAGTTTAAAAAAATAAATAAATCATTTTAACTCATTCACTCGAGCCATTTTCACTGAAGAAACCCCCTTTGCTCCCGGCTGTTTTACTGAATATTGGCTGATTCTGCAAGGCCCACAGAATATTGTGTTCTATTGCTATACTAAACATGGAACCTACCAAAAGAAAGATTAAGAGTCTCTTCTTTCATCAGGAAAAAAATTACATTTGTATCCGTTTTGCAGCAATTAGCATTAGAATATAGCTAAATTTCATCATTATTCACAAATCTGTTTAAAACTATGGGGAAAACAGCTTCTTTGAACATGGCCCTGGTTGATCTCTTATACTCTGCTGCCACCTGCTGGCCATTTTTGTAATAACTACCATTGCTTCAACCGTTCTTTTCAGTTCAGAGGCTGCTTCAAAGCCTTCTTTATGCTCTAGCTTAAAAAAACATGAAAAACGTATAAATCCGTTTTGGGACACTAGTAATATTTAAAATAGGGATGTAAGGATAACGGCAATATTGTGATATCGCAATATTAAATCTGCCACAATATATCGTCGTCATCATGTCACAATATTTAAAGCAGCACATCTGTTAAAAAAAAAGTCGGGTTGATTTCCCCTCACCCTCTGGTGGGTAATTTTTTAGTGCAGTTTAATTATCACAAGGCATGTTTTGGCCCTTTTATGTTTAAAATCCACGCTAATGGTCAGATGAAGGGGAACATAATATGCTTGTGAACAGAGTCAATATGTAGAGGAAGTCAATGCGTGCTTGCATTAGCAAGTAAGTGCCTCAATATCCGTCCATCCATTTTCTTAACCGCTTGTCTTCACTAGGGTCGCGGGGGGCACTGGAGCCTATCTCAGCTGGCTTTGGGCATTAGGCGGGGTACACCCTGAACTGGTTGTCAGCCAATCGCAGGGCAGAGTTTTTTCCAATTGCTAAAATGACATGCATAGCACTATTATTTAAACTGACACACTTCTCAAGTCTCCAACACTCTAAACATATTTTATGCTTTACACAATTCAAAAAGGCACTTTTTAAATGCACTGAATACGGTTCTCTGCATAAAACACAATAATCTGACATATAAAGTCACATGTTTGCCATTTGAAAATACTGCTATTCAAAATGACACAAGTTAATTGGCCAATATATGTACCGGCTGGCCAAATACCTCAATGGTTAAGCCTGGTTTATACTTCTGCGTTTGCTCTTGCGTTAATAACCGGCGTACATCACATGATCAACAGTCTTGAACACCGTAGATGGCGGGTCGTAACATCGCTCGTGATTGGTCCGTTTTGATGCGTGCTTTTCTCTCCCTCCCACTCTCTCTCCCTCCCTCTCCCCCTCTCCACCTCAAACGGCTCTCTCACTCTCTCTCTCTCTCTCTCTCTCTCCCCCCTCTCCCTCCCTTAATTGCTACCACCTCAATCAGGAAGTAAGCACCATAGAAATAGGAAGACGTGGCAGAGAGAGAAAGAGGAAGAGCAAGGAGGAGAAGGAGAGGGGGAGGAATAGTGAGAGGTAGGATGGGTAGAGCTGGTAGAGGAGTTGATGGCCAAAGAAGACAACAACATTCAATCAAATAATAAAATCAGAGCAATCTTAGTTGATCATGTCATCAACCATGTTCTTGTTCATGTTCTACAATTTGAAATAGTTTAGTATTATGGCAAAGCATACTAAAAATGGCAATGCTTCTCATTATGCCAAACAGTGTGTAGTTGATTAGACATAAATCTGGTAATATGAATGACGACGTGTGTGCCACTTGGCACAAAAGTTTGATTTTGATAAAGCTATATGTAGTTTTGGTTTCAGTGCTTCATTTTGCAGGATATGTGAGGGATTTTGCAATTCAGGTGTGTGGTTTTTGAATTGTGTTAAGAATTCTGAGAAAACAAAAATTGTGTTTTAGCAATAAGAAAAAACTGTAATTTACCATATTGTGTAATTGTACTTTCTTTGTGTTCTTCTCTTACATTAATTCCTAAAGTTTTTTAAGTAAAACACAGTAGAGTGTAAATGGTTCAAACAGAGTTAAACCTTATGAAACTTGTGTATTTCGTAGCAACATAAAATGGTTTATATACATGTGGTTAGCGTTTTGACAAGAGTGATTTATTTTGCACAGAATGTGAGATGTTCTGTATCTTGTGTGCATGGTTGTGCTAATTGTGCGTAGTTTTTAAAATCCGAGCCGTTTTCTATTTCGTGCTTAAGCAATCGTAAAAAATTATAAGTTGAACATCGCAGTAATAATAATAATAATGCATCAGATTTATATAGCGCTTTTCTAGACACTCAAAGAGGCTTCACAGAGGAATGGATACATTATTCATGCACTCACACATTCACACTGAGGTGGCGGTAAGCTACTTAAGTAGCCACAGCTGCCCTGGGGAAGGCTGCCAGTGTGCGCCTACGGAACCGCCGACCACCACCAAACATTCGCACCTTCCATACACCAGTGTGAGTAGCACTGGAGGCAGTGTGTGTGAAGTGCCTAGCCCAAGGACACAACGACACAAGACACGGGGAGAGTGGGGATCGAACAGCGACCTTCTGGTTACTGAACGACCGTCTCTACACCCTGAGCCACGGCCGCCACAGTGCAGTGCGTAACTGGTTCAAACAGTTCAACTTTATGTAAAAAAACAAAACAAATTGTTTGCTTTTGTTTGTTTTTTAACTTTGCAGTAAATTTAATCTATATTGGAAGTACAGTATTTTTATTTGTCTATTTTCTGGGCTTACAGTGCTGATACACATTTTTGTTGTGAGTGTTTATGAATGATTTTGGATATGTGTATGAGAATAAATAAATCTTATTTTCAATAGTGTGTAGCACTGATCTTGTGTTTGTAGTTTTTACAAGAGTGATTCACTTTGCAAAAAACTGTAAAATTACTATATTCAACTATTAGATCTAGAAAAATCCCTTATTCAACAGTGTCATCTCTTTTGTTAGTGCTCTTTGTTATAGCTCTAAAGAAAGCAATGCCAATGAGGGTGTGTTCAGGAAATTCAGCTGAGAAATCAACTTGTGCATAACAATAGACAAGTGGTAAGCTGTTCCCTTTCATTTATTTAGAGCCCCTCTGAGCGGGACACACAGTCTGAGTTGGCAAAATAAACAAGAAGTCAGGCTACTGTATTGACAACCAAAGATCCCACACATTAAAAACAAGAAATTACCAAACCTCAAATACAGCATAAGAAACCAAAAATGCTATGAGAAATCAAAATGCATTTATTGTACTCATTTAATGAAACTGTAACACTGAGAAAAGCAACATTAACATTTTAAAACACTTTCTTATTAATTGTGTTTTTATGGGACAACACACAATAAATGACACTTAAGCACAATAAAAAATTGTCATGTACAGCTTATATAACTGTAAATTTATTGCTCTTTTACATCAATTTATAGCTTAAAACCTGACAACAAAAGTGAGTACATGAAAATTTCCTAAATGAGCACTATAGGGATAGGACGAGCTCAGGTGTGGATAGTGTGTTAAATTTGATATTACAGCTCTCACACTCTCTCATAGTGGTCACCAAAAGGTCAACATGGCACTTCATGGCAAAGAACTATCTGAAGATCTGAAAAAAATAATTGTTGCTCTAGATGGCTTAGGCTATAAAAGACTGCCACCATGTCGTGTGGTCTGATGAGACCAAGATAAGCTTATTTGGTTGAGATAGTGTTAAGCGTGTATAGCAGCAATCAGGTGAGGAGTACAAAGACAAGTGTGTCTTGCTTACGGTCAAGCACGGTGGTGTGACTGTTATGGTCTGGGGCTGCATGAGTGAAGCCGGCATTGGAAAACTACAGTTCATTGAGGGAACCTTGAAATACAATATGTACTGTGACATACTGAAGAAGAGCATGATCCAGAATTCAAACCTGTACATTCCACAACTACGTAGATAATATGCCTGTCTAGATCGCTATTGTGAAAGAGGCTAAAGCGTACTTGCCATTTTCTGTATCTCCGGGTCATGCAATTTTCTTTCAGACACTTTGAGACTTTCTATAACTCAATTAGTGCATGCTATATGTCTTTTTATTCATTTAAATTTTGCTTTTATGATGGGACAAGGTTAGTGTTAATGGAAATGCAATCTTTGTTTCCTGTTTTAGATTGACCTAAATTTCTCATCCAATCCTATCCTCCCCTCCCCCTGCTTTTGTGACCATATGGCCAAAGATTAGAAAAAGCCCCTTTTGTATGTTCCAAATGCAATGTAATGACATAATACAGGTTGTAAACGTGTTTGGACCCATACTACATGTGCCAGGATTTTACTAGTAGTGAATTAGACTTATTTTATACATACCATGTTATTATTATTAATAATGTACAAAAAGCCAAATTAACTTTTGTGAGGTTACTGAATAAAAAATAAACGCAGTCCTGATTTTGAGTCTTAGGTTCCGGGTCCTGGCGGATTTTGCCAAACTCATTGTTTTGTCCAACTATTATGCAGGTCGTGTACCTGTTGTGGCACAGCACCAGCTTCCCATATTTCGCCATGGGTACGTCAATAACACAGTTGTTATAGCGATTCATACAATAAACCAATTAAACGGGAATTTAACTGTTAAATTCCTTCCTATTTCCAAATTCACGTTTGCATTTTGATTCGCATCCGCATCTAACCGCAGGGTTTTTCCTGGCTCAAATTGAAGCAGAGATGGTACCATCTTGACTATGGGCGACTACCAATGCCAATACCAGTCTTATTTTAATGTATTGATACTCACTCCAGTGTCCTCCTGCAGCTATTTTACAATCAGGAACTAGAAATTAGAAATCATATGACCACAAAGTTGCCATTAATTTCATGCAATGTTGAGGAAAAATAATATATTGGGGTATATAGGTATATATAGTTTCAACGCCCATCTCCGGCAGAGCTTCTCCATTGTCCCAGGGGAGGCGGGGTACATTGAGTCCGAGTGGACCATGTTCCGCGCTTCAATTGTCGAGGCGGCCGATCGGAGCTGTGGCCGTAAGGTGGTTGGTGCCTGTCGTGGCGGCAATCCTCGAACCCACTGGTGGACACCAGCGGTAAGGGATGCCGTCAAGCTGAAGAAAGAGTCCTATCGGGCCTTTTTGGCCTGTGGGACTCCGGAGGCTGCTGACGGGTACCGGCTGGCCAAGCGGAATGCGGCTTTGGCGGTCGCTGAGGCAAAAACTCGGACATGGGAGGAGTTCGGTGAGGCCATGGAAAACGACTTCCGGACGGCTTCGAGGAAATTCTGGTCCACCATCCGGCGTCTCAGGAGAGGAAAGCAGTGCACCGTTAACACTGTGTATAGTGGAGACGGGGTGCTGTTGACCTCGACTCGGGACGTCGTGAACCGGTGGGGAGAGTACTTCGAAGACCTCCTCAATTCCACCAACACGCCTTCCTTTGAGGAAGCAGGGTCTGGGGACTCTGAGGTGGGCTCCCCTATCTCTGGGGTCGAAGTCGCCAGTGGTTGGAAAGCTTCTCGGTGGCAGGGCCTCGGGGGTGGATGAGATCCGCCCGGAGTTCCTAAAGGCTCTGGATGTTGTGGGGTGGTCGTGGTTGACACGTCTCTGCAGCATCGTGTGGACATCGGTGACGGTGCCTCTGGATTGGCAGACCGGGGTGGTGGTTCCCCGTTTTAAGAAGGGGGACCGGAGGGTGTGTTCCAACTTTAGAGGGATCACACTCCTCAGCCTCCCAGGTAAGGTCTATTCAGGGGTGCTGGAGAGGAGGGTCCGTCGGGAGGTCGAATCTCGGATCCAGGAGGAGCAGTGTGGTTTTCGTCCAGGCCGTGGAACAGTGGACCAGCTCTACACCCTCAGCAGGGTCCTCGAGGGTGCATGGGAATTCGCCCAACCAGTCCACATGTGCTTTGTGGACTTGGAGAAGGCGTTTGACCGTGTCCCTCGGGGACACTTCTGTGGGGGGTGCTTCGGGAGTATGGGTTACCGAGCCCCCTGATACGGGCTATTCGGTCCCTGTACGACCGATGTCAGAGTCTGGTCCGCATTGCCGGCAGTAAGTCGAATTTGTTTCCTGTGAGGGTTGGACTCCGCCAAGGTTGCCCTTTGTCACCGATTCTGTTCATAACTTTTATGGACAGAATTTCTAGGCGTAGCCAAGGCGTTGAGGGGGTCCGGTTTGGTGGCCTCAGCATTGCATCTCTGCTTTTTGCAGATGATGTGGTGCTGTTGGCTTCTTCAAGCCGTGACCTCCAGCTCTCACTGGAGCGGTTCGTAGCCGAGTGTGAAGCGGTTGGGATGAGGATCAGCACCTCCAAATCCGAGACCATGGTCCTCAGTCGGAAAAGGGTGGAGTGTCCTCTCCGGGTCGGGGAGGAGGTCCTGCCCCAAGTGGAGGAGTTCAAGTAACTTGGGGTCTTGTTCACGAGTGAGGGTAGGTTAGAGCGGGAGATCGACAGGCGGATCGGTGCAGCGTCTGCAGTGATGCGGACACTGTATCGGTCCCTTGTGGTGAAGAAGGAGCTGAGCCGAAAGGCAAAGCTCTCGATTTACCGGTCGATCTACGTTCCTGTCCTCACCTATGGTCACGAGCTGTGGGTCGTGACCGAAAGAACAAGATCCCGGATACAAGCGGCCGAAATGAGTTTCCTCCGCAGGGTAGCCGGGCTCTCCCTTAGAGATAGGGTGAGAAGCTCGGTCATCCGAGAGGGACTCAGCGTCGAGTCGCTGCTCCTCCACTTTGAGAGGAACCGCTTGAGGTGGCTCGGGCATCTGGTTCGGATGCCTCCTGGACGCCTCCCTGGGGAGGTGTTCCGGGCATGTCCTACCGGCAGGAGGCCCCGGGGACGACCCAGGACACGCTGGAGAGACTATGTCTCTCGGCTGTCCTGGGAACGCCTTGGGGTCCCGTCGGATGAGCTGGCTGAAGTGGCTGGGGAGAGGGAAGTCTGGGCTTCCCTGCTAAAGCTGCTGCCCCCGCGACCCGACCCCGGATAAGCGGAAGAAGCGGACGGACGGGTATATACTGTAGGTCCTTCTTTAAAATCATCTGTCATTTTTGGGTGGGGAATTTTATTTACTAGTGGTATCGGTATTTGGTATCAGTATCAGTGACTACTTAAGAGTTGAGTATTGGTCTGAAAAGAGTGGTATCAAACATCCAACCATGCACCATGACGTGCATGTATTCTGTAAATTAACTGACTCGCTTCATTTTTTCCAGGCAACATATACTCACATGTTCCAATAATAATAGTTAATAACAATAGTTCCAATAAGAATATGACTATTATCATGTTAAAAAATTAATTCATTAAAACAGTTCTGCCATAACATTTCCAGAGTGGGAAGTATCGGCCACTGTTTTTTTTCTCCAGGATTCAAAATATGAATTTCTGTTCATGTGCTCGAATCCAGCCTTTACTTCTTTTTTTTCAGTTTGAATCCCAATTGTGTCGTACGCTAGCTAACACAACACTACATGAGCATGACGCGACTCCACCCCTTTCCACCCCCAAGAAACTGTGTCGTGGTCGCCCAGAACACTTCACACTGCAAGGAAGATAAAAGCTGAAAGGCACAGTTCCGATTCAATACCTATACATTGGCTTCAGTATCTGCCAATACCGATCCATACTAAATTGTCTTTGCACATGTCCGGTCCGGCAGCTCCGTCACTGACAACTTCCTGCCATGTCTCGTGTGATTGCGCACAATAATGTGGCATTAAAAACAATGACAAACACACAGAACGTGTGCTCAACAAAGAAGCAGAAAGAGAGGTGGACTTCCATTGACCGAACTCACCGTCCACTCCCACAGCTTCTGCTATGACGTTCCTTGCAACATCCATTTTTAGGTTGTCCAAAAGAAAGGATGTGCCTTGTCATATATAATCCACCTCCATTATAAATCTCACCTCGTCCATGTTCGCTGGTATTTAAACAGATAAGCATTATGACGTTTTGCTGTCATGATTGCGAAATAGGATCTGGCGAGTATTTTATTCTGAAAAGTAACCGGATTTTTTTATTTTGAAACTGCGTCGGTCTTCCTGTCCCGCTCCATGTGTTATGTGCTAGTTTGCCATTTGACGGATGTCGATGGATGTGTCGTCCGGCAAAAATTGAAAATAGGTCTATCCGTGCGGCGGGCTCCGACACGACGCAGCTGGTCCGCAGTCGATCCGCAGAGCATACGCAGCCGGTGTAATTTAAACAAGCTGATAGAATGGAAACGAATCGGCTGCACCGCCGGAGCGGAGACGCAACGCACACGCATGCGGTGTTAACCCGGAGTGAGTGCCTGATATTGCTCAACACAGCTGGAGCTCGGCAGCAACGTATTTTAACTGCAGTACGAAGCGTTGTGCCATTGTGGAGGCGCTATATCAACAGCAATGCACCGAAAAGACCTGAAGCAACAACCGAAGAAGAAACAGACCTTTTTTTTTTTACTTTATTGTACCGAAGAAGAAACAGATCATGGAGAAACCGTTGCACACGCCCATTTCCTGGTTGCGAAGCATGGGTGGCGCACTCAAGCCATCGCGAAAGTCATAAAAACACAGTATATACAATGAATTTAATAGTTTTTTACAACAACGCTGAACTGTATTTACAATTTAATATGTAGTAGTAGATGACTTAAATAGCCCCCAAAAACGTATAAATATATTCTATTTAAAATGTTTTAAGGGTCCCTAAGATTTATTTGTACAATTTGTTTTAATGTTTTTTATGCTACAGCATACAGAAGGCTTTGATGCAGCCTCTCAACTGCAAACGATTGAAGAAATGGTAGTTATTACACAAACAGCCAGCATGTGGCAGCAGAGAAAAAGAGATCAACCAGGGGCTATGTTGAAAAAAAAAGCAAATTTCTCACAATTCTAAATAGATTTGTAAATAATGATGAAATTTAGCTATATTCTAATGCTAATTGCTGCAAAACGGAAACAGATAGAAATATTTTGGTAGGTTCCATGTTTTTATAGCAATATAACACAATATTCTGTGGGCCTTGCAAAATCAGTCAAAATCCAGTAAAACAGCCGGAAGTGAAGGGGATTAATTGCTTCTGTGAAAATGGCTGGGAGTGAATGTTAATATACAATATTTTTCACTTATCTTTTACTATTACTATAGGAATTATTATTTTTCTTTTGTTACTTATTATAGTTATCTTATTGGTGCATTTGTCAAAAATAACGTGTGACCGACTAATAGTATATATTTAAAAAATATATATTTAATTGGCCAAATTATGATATGTGAGGCATCGGACCAAGCCAGCGATATACGGGGATAGTGCTGGTTCTGGTAGGGCCACCGCAATTTGTTTTTTGGCCACCACCTGAAAAGGCTTAACGTAGAACCCTGCATTATTTTCAGTTTTGTGACGATACGACTTGGAAATAATGACCACATTTCATATCAAAGGGTCGGGCTACCTGGAAAATTGTCGGGCTGCCTCATTTTCCCATGTTAGGAACCCTGCTGGCTCCTTAGCCTGGCTGGCTAAATCTCAGGCCTGCTATTATTGGAACATGGGAGTATTATATGTTGCCTGTAAAAAATTAAAGTGAGTCAGTTAATTTACAGAATACATTCACATCATGACGCATGATCAGGATTAGGGATGTTCGATACCACTTTTTTTCAGACCGATACTCAACTCTTCAGTAGTCAACGATTCTAATACCGATACCGATACCACAAGTAAATAAAATTCCCCACCCAAAAATGACAGATGATTTTTAAAGAAAGACCTATATACCCCAATATATTATTTTTCCTTTACATTGCATGAAATGAATGGCAACTTTGTATTCATATAATTTCTCATTTCTAGTTCCTGATCGTAAAACCGATATCTTCAAATAAGACTGGTATTGGTAATTGTTGTATTAATGTATGTATATATTCATGACATTAATGTATTAATTAATTGGTATTAATGCATGAACTGAAGCAATATACTTTAATTGAGTCATGTACTCCTGTGATACAACATTGCCTTACATCACTACACAAAGACAAAAAACCTCTTTGCCTCCCTTTTAAATCTTCAGCTAATAAGGGCCTATAACTACTAGCTAGTATACTACTAGCTATAGTAATATGCTCCATGTTCATAGTAACCACAAGTAATTTTACATTTTCCTCTCTAACATCCTCAGGTCTCATACACTTCATTCAAGCCCATCATAGTTACCAACACTTTCCTCGGCTGCTAGCCAGTCAAGAGGCTACTATACTCCATAGTAAGGTAAGGTGTATGTTGACTTTCATTTTGAGTTTCATAATTGCTTGAAAAACTGAAAATACAAAATGTTGTAATTAGTTTTTGTGTATTAGGTGTAGCCACAATAAAACACCAATCATGTGTTGTTATCCTATCCCAAAATTGTTTTAACAAAAAAAAAAATAAATAAATAAAAATTACTGTTGTTCAGATACCGTTTTTTGGCCCCCGATACGATTCAGATACCCAGCTTTGCAGTATCGGCCAATGCCGATACCATACCGATACCAAGTTGTTTTTTCTCAAAATTAAAAAGCTGTCCTGCCATTGGTTCAGAGCATTTAAGGGCCAATAGGATATCTTTGCTCGGCATACAGTGAACATGTCACACATCAGTGAATGTCGTGCATGAGCAAGACACAAGATGCTGCATCCAAAGTCCTATATTAGCGTCAGAATTAATGGTATCGACATGTTACTTGTTAGTACTCATCGATACCGATACCACTGTTTTAATGCAGGGGCCTCTGCCGATACCAGTATCGGTATCGGAACAACACTAATAAAAATGTAATTTCAAGTTTTGGTAGAAAATGTAATTTCGTGTTCATGTAGAAACATAAGTTGTTCCCAACTTCTCTGTTCAATTGGAATTGCTGATGTGGTTCCTGAATTTGGTCGAGTAGTATTGTTTTAGCCTGGGTGGCTACAAATAATAATAATAATAATAATAATAATAATAATAATAATAATAATAATAATAATAATAATAATAATAGTGACGATTCAAGTAATTTATCTTTGACAAATTCTCGTCTCTAACACAACAGTGTTGCTACTTGCGCACATCGCTTGTGTTCATAGTTTTGGTGTTTGTTTGTTACTTTTTTCAACGGCGTTAATTTATCTCATGTATTTGTTAGCATCATACATACGCAGGTGGGCTATGGTGAGCAAATGAATATAAATATTGCAGTGCAGCCTGACGCGACAAAGAAAAACAATACAGAAGATTAATGTTGCAGTTCATCAATTAAATCCTATTTACAGAATTCTTGCGGAATGAAGCATGTTAGGACAGAAGCGTTAGCACGCCTTAGGCTGGGACCTAAACATACATTTGAACAGTATTAATTGTTGACAGAGAAGCAAGAACGAACTGTCACATGTCAATTGCTCTGCAATTGGACGACTGATTTGGGGGGAGAAAGCCAGACTGCCTTGAAAAAAAAGACAACAAGAAAAAGTAGTTTACACTATACCTTGGGCTGCATGGCGATGAATTTCGAAGCCGAGTGTCCATTCCTGTTGTGGAAAGCTCATGTTCGCGTAGGGAAAAAAACACTTTTCGCGTCAAACTGCCGGTAGACAAATACCGATTTCACGTGTTGGAAAATAGCTCCGGACGCCAAAATCTTAGTCAAAATAAAACATTATTCCCGACGTCAATAACTCCTCTCGGAAACAAGAATCAACCTGTAAGATTCAATTGTTGCTTTGCTTCTCGCGTACTGCTTTATCCAAAGGTATGATTAAAATACTTTGGAGAATCAAGCGGCATTTGGCAGCTTCTCTGACCACGACAGGCGGGGCCAAATCACAGACTGCTACGTTGTTATTACCCTGGACTCCGCCTCCCAGACAGTTTCCTCTTGTGTCACGCTAGAAAACTGATGTAAACAAATATATGAACACAATTAAAAAATAGTAATGATCTTATTTGGATCATATGACAGGGTTGCATGCAGTAGAGTGAGACATTCAATCAAGGCTATGTTATAAAAATATGAAAAATAGAAAAGAGGACATAACTTTGATCTTTTGGAAAAATGTTTGATGATGCCAAGTCCACCGTATCATCTGATTTCACAGCTTTATACTTATTCTACCATGCTAAAAAGGTTATGGTAACATGGTTGTGTGCATGTTGTGGGACACATATTGCATGAATAATAATTATAATTTTAATTATCATGTTTATTAAAACAAATTGCCCATTGTTACAAGACAAAGCAATGAAACAATAAAAAAAATGAAAATCAAATTTCATTTTAACCGTTTTATTTAAGATTAATTGGATTTGGTCAGTAGGATGGGTGGGACAAGAGAAAAATGACATTTTAGGTTGTAATCCAGATTTATTTGGTATTTTAAAAACTATTTTCAAGCATTCTCTTCTCTTAGTTTCTAAATAAATTTACTCAGAGACTAAATTTTTCACTATTTTGCATATGGATTATTTAAAATTTGATGGGTGGGAGGTAAAATGTCCTTCAATTCTGGAATGACCCATATAATCTTGGGTACGTAATGTAATGTAATGTATGTTACTTACTGTAAGTATACAAGTAGCCTATGCGTACTTATAGCCTTTTCGACAATTTATTTTCTATTTAATTGTACAGTTTTTAGGTCACGTTTTAGAAAGAAAAAAAAGTTATGCGGTTCTATTTTTCCAGGGGAGAAAAAAAACACAATTTAAGTGTGGATTAACAGAGTGATACAAAATACATGTACAGTATACTGTAAACAATAAACAGACAGTAGAGAGTAGGTATAAGAATGAGACGATACAGATGGTTAATAACTATTTTTTTTGGCCACGGTTCAGTACTTTTTGGTATGTTTTTTGGGTAAATAAAGTTAATTTCTATCTCAAAATTATCTGTTCATGCCGAACCGAAATGGCACTGGCCCGCACGTCGCTGCCTTGGTTTGATACCTCACATACTATAATTTGGTCAATTTAATATTTTTTCAAAAAACTATACTGTTAGCTGGTCACACATGTGAATTATTATTATTATTATTATGTATTTAATCTTTTTTTTTCTTTTTTCTTTTTTTTACAAATTACTAACCAGTAAGATAACTATAATAAGTAAAAAATAATGATGCCTATAGTAATAATAAAAGATAACTAAAAAATATTGTGTATTATATATGAACCCTTAGATATATAAGTGGGGTCCAAAATTACCCCAGGGCTTGTTGTTGTTGCAACAAAAATACCAGATTTTTTTTTTTTTAAACCAAGTGTTTTTCCCTACCTTATTGTGGTTATGATACACGCCATGCTAATGAAGTAAAATGTGTATTACCTTCATGAAGAACAAATCAAAAGCAACGTACTGTATTTTATCGAGTCTAGGTCACATGGAATTTACTACCTGGATTTTTGTTATTAGAGACCAATGAGAGAAGTTTTCCCCAAAAAGTTAAAACTACTTTTTGTTGACACAATAATTAACAAATAAGAGAATATAAACAAGCCAAACACTATAACATTAGTGCCGCAATAATAAGCTTAATTGTTGGATTTGTAATGTATTCGAAGTAGAGCTGTCAAACGGTTAAATTTTTTGATCAGCTCAATCACATTATAGAATTTTGATTGATCCCGATTAATTGCTTAATTAATAAGGCTTTTTTATCAAGATTTTTTGCTCCCCAAATTTGAAGAACACGTCATGTTAATTATTTCAACATTTAATGTTATGAGGACTTCTTCAACATTTTTTGATCCCCTGCGCACGCTCATCCTTCTCTTTTTCTAATCAGTTAATTACTTGCATAATTTAAAATGAAAAAAATTATGCAGATAATTGGACATGAACAAATATTTTGAATATCATACACATACATTTATTAAATGCTTTACTTTGATGCATGTAGTTATATTTATTGCTCAAACGTAACCTGTGCTACCTTAACGTAGCCATCCGCTGTCAAGCTAAAGGATCATCTGCATTCAATCAATAGTGTGATTAATCTGCGTTAATACATGATTATTAATGCGGTAATTTTTTTGTGATTAGTTAACACTTTAACTTTGACTGCACTAATTCAATTTGTGTGTCTGTGTATGCTTAAAGCAAAACAAAAGACTTTTCAGTTTGCGTTGATTATGGCGGCACCATATGGATGAAAGAGGTAGTGTCTAACCTTGAATAAAGACCACATACAGGATGTACTGCATAGCCATGATGTGATTAATCTATCTTCTGTTTTTTCTTTATACAGAAGAAACTTCGTTTTTTCAGCTTTCTTAGCGTCTGAGCTGGAATTTGCGCTGTGCTCGAAGCCGGCTTCTTCTTGTTATTTTTCGGTTTCCATCCCAATCGTGTTGTACGCTTGCGAACACAACAACACTACGATTCACATGAGGACGAGCATGACGTCACGCTCTAACCACTCTACCCCTCGCCCCAGGAAACTGTGGTGAGTTTGCCCCGAACACTCTACACTGAAGGGAAGATAAAAGGTGATAGGCATTAGGCACAGTAGTAGTTAAAAAGCCAGGGCTCTTTGTACTTATCTGAGCATTGGTGGAGCATGCATGATGTAGAAAATTCTTTAACATTAACATTTTAAACTCCACAATGCATCTTTAAATGAGATAGTGCTGTACACCCAAAAAATAAGAGGCGATCAATAAGTAAACTGCACAATTTGTTAAAATTGATAGTAAATGATAAATATAAGTACATATGCGATCTTTTTGATGGTCATTTGTCAACTGTAAATTTGTTAACACACGATTGAATTAAGTTAATCCCAAGTGAATGTATTAAGTTTAATGAACTCATAATTAATTAATATATTAAGTTTAATGAACTCATAATTAATTAATATTCACTTTGGATTAACTTAATTCAATCGTATGTTACCAATTGAAGCAATTTTATTAAGTTAGTCAACAATTCAATTTTTAATCTTAAATTGGTTCAACAATTCCCTTTTTAGAGTGTAGATTTGTAACTTGCATGTTGAAAGAGGCTAAATATAATGTCCTCTTTTGCGTGTTCCAAAAATTTGGAGACAGACTTCTTGTAAGAAAAAACACCTTGCAAGGATGATTTATTTAACAGAGAATTCTCCGGTCAACCGGCAACAATTTACATCACGTAAAAAGGTGGAATTAAAGAGTGCCGAATGTCCCCTCCCTTGGGAGAGAGGGCTTCTTATAGTATCGAGCTTGGAAAGTGAAACGCCTTTTAAAACACGTTATACAACAGATTTGCAGCTGTGCCGATCTCCAGACAAAATACATTCCCCGGGTACTTTTTCTCAAAACAATATCTCACAAACAAGATGAATCAGATTTAGAGTGGCCGTGAGCTATGGCGCAAACAGAGTGTGTGTGTGTGTTCGAGGCAGATTCTGTTCTCACGAACAGAATGTGTTTTCGCACACTGAGAAGGAATTTTAGACCAAACAAGGTGTATGGCTTAGGTTAAGGTCAAATTATACTGAGTTCAACACTATTTCACCTACTTTACACATCTATAAAACATTTCAACATGGTTAATATATGAAATAAAGAATTAAAATGTTAATAATGTCTAACAATGTCTAGGGATACTGGACCAATACTAGTATGGAGTTAAATTAGGGTTAGAAGTTTTGTACTTGAAAAAATAAAATTTGAAACTGAAAATTCATGCGTTGATCTTGAATTTTCACAAAAATGTAAATATGTATTCAAAATAAAAATAAGTGTGTCGAATGTAATGTTGATTCACTTCAGTTGCATGTTTCACCTTTTCAGATTCAGACTTTTTTTTTTTTTAACAGTTTCAAATTTAATTTTTTTTCAGTCTGTTTTTTGAGCTTCAGACTTTTTACCCGAATATTACGTGGGGGCGTAGCAGGGTGTAGAATCAGATTCCTCTCTGAATGGCAAGAGACTCCCGGTTCAAGATGGAGGCTAGGACTGCACGTCTTCAACCAACCGATGCGTTCTCTAGTGGTTATTTATCTCTACGTGCATGCCCATATACGCCATGTTGCAGCTACACTGCTGGAAATAGGAAAGAAGAATAAAGAGGCCATGTTTCTTACAACAGAGGCGCAGAGACTACAGCAGAAATGACATTATACGTTGACGATATGGTTCGCTCTAAATAAGTGAGTCATATGATATGATTATCGGCGAAGGGAGTGCGAGGCGTGCTGATCTTGGATCGCTGGACTGACATGACTTCGTTGATTCAGCGAAGTTCGGGCCTTGTGCATAGGCGAACCGAAGCCTCTAGGAATGCCGCCGACAAAGATGGTCCGGCCGGCAAAGAGGATCGAGAGCCGAGACCGGGAGAAGAGCAAGGTGATGACGATACCGGGGACTCAAAAGAAACGCGTCTGACTTTGATGGAAGAGGTGCTGTTATTGGGACTAAAAGACACAGAGGTAAAATATACCACAAACGTAATGCAAAAACAACAACAAAGAACTTGCATTGCAAGGATACAAGGATAGCCGACAAGTTATCTATCTTTTGCGAACCAGCGGAGCATTTATTAAAAGGCACCATTGTCATTTGCAATGCTAATCTTACTATGGAAAACAATACCACTTCGCTCAATGTGATCTTTGAATATAAATATCTGACACATTTTATGCTATTAAAACAGTTTTATGTACAGTACATTTTATTTGGATGTCTTGACTTTTTTTGTTTCTGACCCAAAACATTGAAATTACATGATTGGAAAACAGTAACACCATGCCCTTGTGTTGATACCCGAAAAGTAAGCAGTCATATGGTGGGCTTTGTTTGACATATCAGTCATTCATATATAGATCAGTAATGCTGAAATTGTGGTATGGGGAATAATGATTTATAATGTGTATGGAGGCGCAAACAAGTTCATGAGGAAGGGAATGATGTCATGTGAACTGTCACGTGAATTATCATCACCGTAGTGTCTGCTCCAAAAATCAGAAGCCGTTACAGTCTCAGTATAAACAGACAGCAATTGACATTAAAATTTCACATTTGTCCCTATGTGCAATTGCTGTATGTAATAGTCTTTGATTTATTAAAAGAACATACAGTCCCTGACAAAAGTCTTGTCGCTTATCCATTTTGTAGAAACACCAGCTTATAACCTGACTTTTAATTAACCCATTGGTTTTGGAAATGGCTCATATAAAAGCTAAAACCCTCCCAAATGATGTTTAATATACAAAAATACATTTGCTTCACTGAAGAAATTTTGATCATTTAATGGAACACAGAAAGGTCAGATTTTGGCAAGACAAAAGTTTTGTCGCCTACAAAAAGTAATGTGAAAATGTAACAAATAATTTACTGGGCTTGCCAGTCTTGGAGCACCTTGATCTTCTTCGCCTTGAGGAACTTTGATGTAGAGATGGAAGTATGCGATGGAGCGCCATCCTGCTGCCAAATTTGACCCCTTTTATGGTTGGGAATGTAAGAGGTAGCCAATACGTCTTGATATTTTAGGCTATTGATATTGCCTTCCACCCTGCAAATCTCTCGCACGCCCCCATACTGGATGTAACCCCAGA
>NC_135434.1:28051651-28074151 GCF_051991255.1 Vanacampus margaritifer
TTTCTGTGTAGCCCCTGTCAAGTATCACATTAAAGGGAGACCAAAGGTTATGTTACAGAGTGAGACATCCAGTTTCAGGATACATATCTATGCAAGTCACTGGCATTGTAGGGGTTTGTCTTTTTGCATAACGTTTGGCAGTAAAAGAGTTAACTCTTTTCCCTCCAAAAACGTTAATTGACGTTAAGGACACGCCCACCGAGTACCGCCAATAACGTCAACTACGTTTTTCCCTCCTCAATCGGCAGCGCAACATCTTATGTGAATGGGGTTGAAATATAATAAACACCCACCAACTATGGCTAGCAGATGGCAGCATTGTTTCTCTTTTCTCTTATCAAATTACATGAAAACATGGCGGATTTTAGGAAATACAACATTTTCCAGGATGACGTGAATGATCAAAGCGTTTGTCACATTAATAGTCTTCAATCTTTTTTTCTTATTTTTTTTTTTAACATTTTCAGGTTGAAATGCTATTTCAATTAATTTACGAAGTAAGTCTGTAAAGAATGTTTTTTTTTGGAACATACTATATTAGGCTGCTGTCACGGTGAATGTTCACAGAGGAATAAGCTAAGGGTACCTGCTTTCTAGCCGTGTGTACAGACGAGTATTGTCTGTTCTGAGGACAAAGACAATGTGAAACCAGCGTTCAGGGAAGAGATCACAGCCATGATAGTCTATAATCACACCTCCATGTGTCATCTTCTCTTCCAGCTCATCCACCACCTGCAGGATCAAAGAATCGTAGCATTTAACCGTTAAAATACATACAAATACGAATACAGCGCAACATTTGAAGATGTATTATTGTTGCTTTGGGGTCTACAACCTTTTTTCCACCCTGAGCTACTTTTAGAAAAAAAAAAACACTTGCAGAGGTGGGCATCATCATTGACTGGAATTGATGAATGATGGAAGTGCCCACCCTTTGGCGTGTGCTTCAGCACTTGCAGCGAATGATTGATAATGCAAAGCCTTGAAAAAATACACAGACTGAGCACAGAGTGAAGCAGGATTACTTCTGTCGATCGCGGTGAGTACACACGGTCCTTCTCAATCCATGTATTTTAGATTTGAAAGTGGTAAAACGGAGTGGATTGCGGATGTCAAGTCCCAGCTTTGTAACTCCCTGCCATCAGGGCATTCAGAATTTCAGACGCTCTGCTCCCCATGACCATGCTGCTGAGACGGGCAGGTGGAACAGTCAGGTGGATGGGGGAGGATTATTTAAAACTGCATCTTTCTGGCGAAAATTGTGGCCCCATCATTTAAGTTGCCCATCCCTGATTTATAAGAACCAACTCAATCACTTAACACAAGTATAGGGCAATATATTTCCCACAGATTTGAAATCTACTTGGGTGGGTGGACTCAGGTGGGTGGACTCCGGGAGCGGGGTGTTCTCATGATCCACAAGTGAGTGACAGTGAACTAATGTTACATGCGGTATATCTGATGGCGACACGTTTTAAAAAAATATATATTTTAATTAAATTTTCTTGAAATCTACTTGGGTGGTGGCCAGTTTACTTGGGTGGCTCGCCCAAGTATTAACATGGTGTGGGAAACCCTGTGTATCATACATTTAATCAAGAGAAATGGTACTGGTTGGTGATCTGCTGTAAGTTAAAGAGAATTCATGCATGGCTCACTCTGTCTTCATCCAAAATAGGGCACTGGTAGTCTTCATCATAGCCATCATAAAGATCTCCTGCAAAAAGAAAGTATGTGAACAATAATACAACCTTATATCGATATAACATCCTACACAATTTATATGAATGTGTAAAACAATGCAAGCTGTGACTAAAAGCATGAATCAAGAATGCTGTCTTTTTTTTTTAAAATGGAATGGACTGCTAATTATATAGCGCTTCTTTTAGCTATAGTGCCCAAAGCGCTTTACAAAGCCATCCATTCATACACCTGTGGTCGGCTGCTGCCAGGTTCACTAGGAGCAAATCGGGGTTCAGTGTCTTTCTCATGGACAATTTGATGAGTTCACCAGGAGTGAGAATCAAACCCACAAACTCACGGATGGGAGACGACCACTCCACTAAGCCATGCCACCCCGTTACGAAACCCATCAAATCATCCTCTCTGAGCGCCATTTGATGTCAAAATAAGTCCTTTTTTACCTTCCTGAGCCAGCTCACCTATGTTAACATAGGCAAGGCCGGTCCGCTGAGCTAGCTCCTTCCCCAAAGTTGTTTTGCCAACACCAGGTGTCCCTACAAGGAAAAAAGGGATAGCACTTAATAATTACTATAGTTACTATACTGAAAGTGCAAGATGATGTCCACGGCTGAAAGAAAGAAGACAAGAAGATTTGTAGTTACGTTCAATAATGAAGAAAAAAAAAGATCAAGTGTAAAGAATGTGGAACGCTCATTTGTGGAATGAATACGATAAATTTGAAGAGACATCTACAGAAAGTACATCCCGAGATGTCTCTAAGGTACATTGGCTGCTGTTGCTAATGTTGTTATAGCATTAAACTGTGGCAAACTGAAAAGAATTGTGTGTAACATAATTTAGTAACATACAACATGATTACTGAGGTTCTCAACCTTTTGCAAAGTGTGAAAAATATCAGGTTTTTAATATTTTTAAATTTTATTTGTGTACAGACGCTCCCCTACTTACGAACATTCGAGTTGCGAACAACGGTACATACGAACATTTCTGCGCGTACAGTATGTCGAAAAATGTTTGGAAAGAAATGCTGTAAGTTAGATTTTGTATTGCGCGTAGTGCTTCTTTCCACCGCTAATACCGACGACTGGCGCTGTGAGAGCTCATTGGAGGCTGAGCAACGTGGCGAGGAGGAGGAGGAAGAAAACGCCGGTCCCCATGAAGCAGGAAATAACTTTTGAAGCCGATTCCAGCGACAACGAAGAATCTCTCATGATATAAAATCCTCCTCTTCCTCCTCCTCCATCATCTCCTTAAGCATCGAGTACATCTTCCAAAAGTAAGTTAAACTTCATTTTATTTATCTTATTACGTACATGTACATACTGTGTGTGTGTGTCTCGCTCTCTCTCTCTAACATACGTAGTACAGTACAGTACTGTACGTATTCTCTCCATTTTATTAAGATTTTTTCAGTACAAACCCATGCAGGTTACTTGTACAAGCCTTAAACATACTTATATAAACCTTCAATATACTTATATAGGCTTTAAACATAAATTATAATACAAAATATAGCACTGAAGCAACTTACGAACAAATTCACCTTATGAACGATCGTCCGGAACGTAACTCGTTCGTAAGGTGGGGAGCGTCTGTATTCATTTTATTTTTAAGGGCTACAAACAACAAAACAATCCAGAGGTCTCCAGATATTGCAAAAAGAAAAAAATAATAGTTATATAGGTTTTACACTACGCAACATGGCAACACAGCGGAGGTAAACACAGCCAGTGGAGGAACCTTCTGGTAGTTTTCGCAGTAAGCAAACATGAAGCCTTCATGCTAGCGTCATGTAATAGTGATAATGTCATGTCAGTATGAAAATATTTTAATGTGGAAAGCAGAGACCGTGTAAAGGCGACTTGCAGTGTATGCAAAGTGAGCATTTCACATTGCGCGCAGCCAATTCTCTCCCGTTCGCTGAGAACGCGCAGGCCATTGGGGATCAATGATGAATTGCATTTGCAGTATAATCGGGATTTGATAAGACACGATTACGTAATCGCAAAAGCTGCAATTTAAATGGTCAAACGCGGAGCGGTGGAAGGGTGGCGGGAGCAGGCTTGTCATCACTGTAACTAAAGCCTGGCAATGTAGGTGCACGTAATTTTCAGTGAGTTTTCTGTCTCATAGAGACCTTGAGACAAGTGTCTAACATGTTTGACCTGTTTGATCTTGGTTATAAGAACTGCCAGTGACGGCCCCTGTAGGCAAAGCAAAGAAACCGCCTGTGATGAAGCACATAGGGACTTGGAAGTAGGCTTCCTTCAGATAGAAGTGAACAATTCCCCTCAGCAATTGTCTGCAACACGTCGGCCATAGTCACCATGCAGAAGGATAACACCTTGAGGTATCGGTTGAGGCCACTCAGGTCTAGGATAGGGCAGAACCAGTCTGTCTTTTGGGGAACGAGGAAGTAAGAGGAGTAGAATCCCCCTGGATGCGCCAAGGGATCCACTGCTTTGATAGCGGCTTTGGCAAGGAGGGCTGCTAGCTCCTGATCTAGAGCCAGGGCCCTCGCCGGGTCGTCAATAGTGTTGTTCCGATACCACGGTATCGGCAAGCACTAACACGGAACATGCCGATACCATTATTTCCAACGCCAATATAGGACTTTAAGTACATCATCTTGTGTCTTGCTTGACATTCACTGATGTGACGTGTTCACTGCATGCCGAGCAAAGATATCCTATTGGCCCTTGTAGGTATCCGTACGGTACCGGCATCGGCCAATACTACAAAACTGGGCATCAGAATCGGTATCGGGGCAAAAAAAAAAAAAAAAACGGTATCGGATTCGGAACAACACAAGTCGTCGATGACAGTTTCTCTGACCCGACTAGAAAGAGGGGATCCAGAATCCTGTACCCATCGGTCAAGGTCAAGATCAGCCACGGGTGAGAGCAAAGTGAGAGCAGCCCAGCAGCTGAGCTGCTGACAGGAGAAGTAGCCGATGGCTGGCCCCACGGCCTCAATCCCTGGACCACTGGGATGAGACGTGGAGTGGGCAGACCGGGGCTGACCGGGAGGCACGCGGGTAGAGGGACAAATGTCTGTGACGGGTCTCCGGGAGGGTCGCTGAGCATCGGAGCCAAAACTGCTGCAGTTTGCGACCGAGGGGTGGCTGGGAGAGCAGCCCCTGTAGACACAGGAGAAGCATTGAGCCTGGCAAGGCTGGGCGCCTGGTGTCACAAGCATGGACTGATCATTCCAGCATCTGCAGCGAACGGAAGAAATGTTCGGGAACCACAGGGAGGCTCCGTAGCGCCCTCCTAGAAGACTCCGCCAAGGGGGACTGAGCCAGCAAGGCGCGCCTGGATCAAGAACAACAAACACCAGCCATATACCACCTCTGCCTCATTTTGAGCCAGGAAAAACCCTGCATTTGATCAAAAATCTAATTTACAATAAAATGCTCTTACAAGAACACGATCAGTGTTTATTTGAACAAGTATGTGAACATAAAATGGGGGTGCTCTTATAAGCGAAGTGCGCATCTCGACTGCACGGTACATTATGGGTAGCGGCGTGGTGCATTGTGGGTAGGCTAAACTACCATACGGTCATTGAAAATGAATTGGATTTAATGGAACGAGTTCTGATTTCTAACATTGTGGTATACAGACTTCGGGGGTTGACTTGCAAGCTTTAAGGTGTACAGTTACGCAAAGACTGTAACCACTCTAATCTCCGCCACTCAAATGACGATTAGTTGGTAGCCTTGTTTTTTTTTTTCACGCATGCGCAAACGTGATGCGCACTTCGCTTATTTTGAAACCTGTTCACACCACTTCTGGTGCACTACTGAACTGACTGATGTTAACTTGCAAACAGTAAACATAGGAGGATTTCCCATCATGCTTTGTTGCCATTACTAGTAACACTTGTGATTGTGTTATGCCTCTTTAATGTGTTATTTTTGTACAGACAAGGTTTAATATAGTTACAGTGTTATTTTTTCTATTAGTGGATTAGTTTTGCTACTTTTGCTATTACATTATTGTAACTTGGTGACACCTTTAGTTACAAAAGCAGGCAATTAGTGCTATACAAAATAGCCTATGTAGGAAGCATTGGAATTACAGTTGGTGGCAATGCCAAGCATGGGCGCAGGAGCCTATCCCCGCTGGCTGCGGGCAGTAGGCGGGGTACACCCTGAACTGGTTGCCAGCCAATCGCAGGGCACATAGAAACGAACCATCCACACCCACAAACACACCTATGGACAATTTGGAGTGTTAAATTAACCTGCCAGGCATGTCTTTGGAATGTGAGAGGAGGAAACCGGAGTACCCGGAGAAAACCCACGCAAGCACGGACTCGATCTCACGTCCTCTGCACTGGGAGGCGGACGTGCTAACCAGTCACCCACCGTGCCGCCCAATCAAAACATTCTCTGCTTAAATTGTTTGAAAATGGAAGCGCTCTGTTGAGTTGTCCTATATTTTGAGGATAAATGGGTCTGAATGTGGCCAAATATTATGTAGTTGATTTCATTAATGAAAATGAAGATGGACGAAGCCATTATTGCTTGTCAATACTCGTCGTCACTTAATCGATTAGGTGCCACACAGCCGCTTGTAAAGCATTCTTCTAGTTTTGAAATCGGAAAATGTTACGTCATATTAAGCAGCTACTTTACTTTCCTTACACTTTAGCATGTGTGATTTTACAGATTTTTTTTTTTTACATACGCTATGTATATTGTATTTAGCGATAAGTTCAGTGTTTGAATGCAGTTCACTTGTTTACATGACATGTTTCATGCAACATGAAATGTTGAATGTTAATTTCTTACTGATTTACAGATTAGTATAATACATAAACGCAATTAAATTATTTTCCATCGTTCAGCCCTCTGTTGCCATTAAATCGATGTTTTCACAAAAAGCAATAGCTGATTCCGATGAAACCAATCCATGTTGTACTGCTGACTACCAAAAAAATGAATAAGGTAGAAACAAACTTTTTGTGATGAAAGAGATTGAAGAGTTAACAGTCTTAAACAAAGCCACAAAAGACCCACAACTAATTAGCGGAGAGGCTTTAATACTGTACCTGTTATCAGGATGTTTGGTTGTCTCATTTTCATTGCTGGCTAGCGCCCAACACGTGTCCAATTTACAAAAACCTGGGGAAAAAAACAATAATAAAAAATAAATGAAATAAAATACATGCTACGGTCTTTGAAATATTGTCTTAAATATTTGAGGTTAGTATTTAACATACAGACCTGAAAAGATGACGCCAGGGGTTGTCTTGCTTACACTGCCGTAAATTGATGTGTTACCCCAGTTTACGTTAACCGTCGTGAAATTTACGGCAATCCCCGTCAACAGAGTTTAAAAAGGCTGAGTACCATGCGTTATCGCAATAATAAATGTTTGAAATACTACCTTCTTTTTCATTGACGAATTTCATTACATAATATGTGGGTGTGACTAAAGGTGGTCGAATTTGGTAAGTTTATTCTTAAATTACTTAGACATAAGGTAATATACTGTGTGAAATGTAACCAGCGTAAACTATGGGGAATGTGGAGTGTAACACGATGAAGGCAAATGCTCAAAAATGTTATTGTTCAGACTGTGTTCTGCTTTCTGTCACGCAGAACTTTGTTCCCTCAATGTCACTGGAAGAGAATGTTACTTCAAACAGAGTGAGTTTGAAAATTCCTGTTTCGTAGAAGATGTAATAAATTTGAATGCAATATGCTATTAATGGACGTTTTGACCATTTAAAAGATTCTGCAGGTGACTAGAGTCCTAATCGCATTGACCACCAAGCTCAACTGAGTTGAGGTGCTTGGCTCCAGATGGCTTGGTTTGGCCATCTATTATGGTTCCTCTATTTTACTTTGTGATAGTGTTTAAAATAACATGTAAATGTACTGTGTGTGATAAATAAATACAAATCATGTTGGCCCATTTAAATATAACCACAAATACTTATACAAACCCGATGCCAATGAAGTTGGGAGTTGTGTTAATTATAAATTAAAACAGAATACAATGATTTGCAAATCATGCTCAAATTTTAAGTGAATACGATACAAAGACAAAATATTTAATGTGCAAATTGATCAACTTTATTGTTTTTAGCAAATAATCATTAACTTGGCACATTCCAAAAAAGCTGAGACAGGGTCATGTTTACCAATATGTTACATCGCTTTTTTTTATTATTTTTTATTTTTATTTTTATTTTTATTTTTTAAACAACATTCAATAAACGCTTGAGAACTGAGGACACTTAATTGTTGAATTATTTCCCATTGTTGCTTGATGTACAGCTTCAGCTGTTCAACAGTCCGGGGTCTCTGTTGTCATATTTTATGCTTCATAATGCGCCACACACTTTCAATAGGAGACAGGTGTGGACTGCAGGAAGGTCCAGTCCAGTACCCGCATGATTTTACTACGAAGCCACGCTGTTGTAAGACGTGCAGAATGTGGTTTGGCATTGCCTTGTTGAAATAAGCAGGGGCGTCTATGAAAAAGACGTTGCTTGAATGGCAGCAAAGGTTCTCCAAAACCGGTATGTAGCGTTCAGTATTTAATGGTGCTTTCACAGATGTGCCAATGGCACTAACACAGCCCCATACCATCACAGATGATGACTTTTGAGCCATTCCGGATAGTTCTTTGGCTTGGAGGACACAATGTCCACTATTTTCAAAAACAATTTGAGATGTGGACTTGTCAGACCACAGAACTCTTTTCCACTTTGCATCAGCCCATCTTAGATAAGTTCAGGCCAAGAGAAGCCGGTGGTGTTTCTGGGTGTTGTTCATAAATGTCTGAAGTGTTCCTGAGCCTATGGTATCCTTACACATTGATGTCGGTTTTTGATGAAGTGTCACCTGAGGGATCGAAGGTCACAGGCACTCAATGTTGGTTTTCGGCCTTGCCATTTACATGCAGCAATTTCTCCAGATTCTCTGAAACTAGTGATGATACTATGGGCCGTGGATGATAAAATCCCTGAATTCCTTCCGTAGGTTGAGGAACATTGTCGTTAAATTGTTCGACTATATTCACACGTGCTTGTTCACAAAGAAGTAAACTTTGGCCCATCTTTTTGAGAATAATTGTGCAATTCAGGGAAGCTCGTTTTATCCCCAATCATGGCACCCACCTGTTCCCAAGTAGCCTGTTCACCTGTGGGATGTTCCAAACATGTGTTTGATGAGCATTCCTCAACTTTCTTAGTCTTTTTTGTCACTTTTGTGCCAGCTTTTTAGGAACGTGTTTCAGCCATAAAACTCTAAGTTAATTATTATTTGCTAAAAACAATGAAGTTTATTAGTTTGAATATTAAATATAATGTCTTAGTAGTGTATTCAGTTAATTATAGGTTGAACATGATTTGCAAATCATTGTATTCTGTTTTTATTTGCATTTAACACTGCGTTCCAACCTCATTGGGATTGGGTTTGCACAGCCCGTACTTATGGTTTTACACCTTTTGCGTGTGTGTGTGTTTTGTTACTAAGTAAACAACTTGTATAACTGCCGTAATGAATTTTTTTTGAAATGTGATCTTTCTTGCAGACAAACCTTTAGGTGGATCCAGCTTTCATTGATTTGACTGCACAGAACCTATTTAATTCTCGAAAGAAAAGGAGCCAGGTTTTGGGCTCCCAAATTGAATCGATGAGGCCTCGCAAGAAGAAAGGAGACACCGGCAGCTCAGACCCTCGTACAATATACTTACAGAAACACTCTTGCCATAAGGAACAAGATGAACCCTGGGTGGACAGATACATGCCATGTTCAAAGGTATCCATACATCCATACATCCCTCTCTGCTCTATGCTCCTTATTTTCACCATTAACACGAATACTTGTTCTGGGGCCTCAATTATAAAGCACACATACGAACAAAATGTTGCCAAAACTCTTCGAACGGACATTTCTGCTCCAAAGGTGGTATTTATAGAAAATAAACTGAACGTGAAACTTTATGCACCGCCACGTCAAGTCTGTACATACCGTAAGCAGTCCGCAAATTCTGGAGTTATGGGAAAACAGTGACACACGCAGCTTTGTGGTGCATTTCGATTCCTCAAACGCCATGTATGCTGGATGTTGGGTTACATTACTGTTTGCTTTGCTCCAGACTTGCTCCGATTTCTCAAGCACGCGGGGTAGAAAGCACGCGAATGAACTGAAACATTTTAAACGCCCGTCTTCTCTCATTGATAACCTATCTTAAAAAAGCCTCATGCAACAAATCATATTGATGACAACTAATGTGGATACGTACTGCGTGCATTACATAATTTCACTCGCCCCCTGGCACAAATGCCATTACAGTATAAAAGACAAAATAACTCGACTTTATTTATAAAGCACTTTAAAACTAGCATTGCTGTATACAAAGTGCTGTACATGGAACAAAAATCAGTCATGCAGTAAAGATAAGTAAAACAAAAACAACAAAGCAAACATTACAAGTAATTAAAGTTTACATCAATAAATTATTAAGAAGTATGTAAGTGAATAAATAAAATAAACATCAAATTCTTAACACACAATACAGAGACACCACAAAGCACTTGAGGCAATGCTAAGTCTCATGGTGAGCCAAAAGCCAAAGAATATAAATAGGTTTTAAAAGTAGATGGAGAGGGAGATTGCCTGATATTTTGCGAATGGTCGTTCTAAAGGGAGAGACCGGCAACTGTAATGGCTCGATCCCCTTTAAGCTTCCGCTTTATCCTTGGTACCTCCAGTTATGTCTGGTCTGCAATATATTAAACGCTGCAGTCAGATCTATCAGAACGAGACATACATAGTCTCCAGTGTCATTTGCCAGGAGGATGTCATTAAAAACTCGTAACAGGGCTGACTCCGTGCTATGCATGGGTCTTAAAACCTGACTGGAAAACCTCCAAGATGTTATTTTCATCCAAGAAAGTGTTTAGTTGCATGTGTACCACTTTTTCCAAAATGATGAAAGGCATCTTAGAAATCGGCCTAAAATTTGACAGGACACATTGATCTAGTCCGGGTTTCTTCAGCAGTGGTTGCACCACAGCATGTTTAAATTGTTTGGGGACTACGCCAGAAGACAGGCTGCTGTTGATAATAGCCAAAAACAATTTACCGATACTCGGGAAAACCTCTTTAAAGTAATGAGCGGGAACAGAATCATATGGTTTAATCTGGCGAATTACATCTTCTAAAGAGCTCAAGGAAATGGCTTCAAAAGAATTTAGCACCACCGAGCAAGGAACCTGAACGGAGGGGTCAGAGGTGATGTTCTTGGTGGTGAGAGCTCTCGCTTTGGCAATCTTATCAATGAAAAACTGAAGGAAACTATTGCACATTTCAGGGGAAGAGTTTGTGCAGGTAGGCTGAAGATGATGAGTACTGAGTCAATAGTTTTGAATAGTACATGTGGATTATGACAGTTTGCCTGAATAATATTTGACAGATGTTATTTTTTTGCCTCTTTTACGCTGTTCTGGTAGCAGCCCCAACAGTCTTTCAAGATTTGATGAGAGACTTCCAACTTTACTTTTTTTCCATTTGCGTTCGTTCAGCTTCGCGACATTCCCGTTTGGCTGCACGTGTTTATTCATTGAACCAGGGCTCTGGTCTGACTTTTGACCACACGGTTTTAAATGGAGCCACTGAATCTAGTATATTGAGGCAGCGTGAGTGGAACCACGAGATAAGTTCCTCTGTGTTTGAAGTGGGGATACAAGGCTCATCAAAGGCATCACAAAACTGACCAGCAGTGAGAGGGTTAAGAATTCTGCATCTTGACACATGGGCAGTTTTAACAGCAGCAGCAGGGTGAAAACGGACATCAAAGTAAACAGCTAAATGATCAGACAATACATTGTCCACTATTTTTAGGTTTGACACCGGGAGACCATAAACAAGAGCCAGTTCTAAAGAATTACCTTTTTCATGTGTGGGACCAGACACACATTGCACTAGATTAAATGAGTCAATAAAGCTTAAAAAGGCCTTAGCCAACGTTTTTTCAGGACAGTGAAGGAATTAAGGAATTTTGTCCTCTTTGCGTGTTCCAAAAATGAAGATAGATTTAATGTAAGAAAAATACACCTTTGCAAAAATGATTTTTTAATCAATCAGAGATCTCTGGACAGATAACAGCCTCTATCATCACTTAAACATCGTGGGATTCAGAGCGTCAAATGTGCTTCTTCCGGGTGTCGAACGGCTTTTATAGTTTAAGGACCTCCTCTCTTTTATTTGTAGACAAAACATATCTCTGAGTACTTTTCCAGAGCAGATGGCGTAAACAAGGTCAGATTTGGGTGTGTGTTCGGGACTGAATATGTTACTGTATATAGTTGAAGGTTCTATTTTTCCCCATAACAAAATCTCACAAATAAGTTGAACCAAATTTACGGTGGCCGTGACTGATGAAGAAAGTAAAGAGTGTGTGTGTGTTATTTCAAAGCAAATTTTGTTTTCAAGACCGAAATGTGCGTGTACAAAATAAAACAAGGAATTTTGGACCAATCAATGTGCACCAGCCCAAGGTCAGACCATACCGAGATCAACACCTTCTGCTCTACTAAGGACACAAAGCATTTCGACAAGGTTAATATAAAGAATTGGGATGTTCATAGTGTGTAACAATGGTTAATAAAATATAATGAAGAATTAAAAATGCTACAATATCTAACAGCACACATGAATATTAAAGTCCCCCATAAAGAGGATATGATCACATTTCGGCAAGAAGATTTGCAAAGTTGGTTAGAAAGTCCTAATTGTATTTTGACGGTCGGTAAATGACACAGCAGAGTGTCAGTTTAGCCGACTTCAAGGAAAGTGGCTTCAAAGCTGCTAATCGATGTAGTAAATGACATCGTTAACATTTTAAATGTTCTTTAAAAATAGTCGCCGTTCCTCCACCTCGGCCCGACGTCCTCGGTGCGTCCAAGTATACACAGCCAGGCGGTAGCAATTCAATCATAGTGGCGGACTCACCGGCGACAATCCAGGTCTCCGCCAGGCAGAGGCAAGTTGTTGGAAAGGAAAAACTCAAAATAAACGTTTTGTTTGTCAATGACCGCGCATTTAACAGCGCAGTCCTTGTGGGAGCAGCAGGGGTGCATGGCTCTTCTGTCCGGCGGTCTCGGGGAAGTTCCTTTAGAACCCGGTGATCGGCACCGCATCCATAGCGTGGAGGGCAGCACGTTTGAAGCTTTCCAGGTGAGCCGAAGATCGGTAGCAGCCAGGAGTCGACAGGGTCCAGGATACGCCACAACGGAGTACATCAATGTGTTTGGGAATGAGCAGGGGACAATGTTTGGTGCAGCGCCCGTTTCAGCTTCACCAGCTGGCCGCAGGCGTTTTCCCCGGCGCCGCCGCTTCCGCCGTGGAAGAAGCACGTGAACGCAGAAGAAGTCGGCTGGAATGTCAGCCAGGAGCGGGGGCAACGTTTTTTCCTAACCATGCTCGAAGGCACTCGAAACTCCGACGTTGTGTTGAAAGTCCAACAAGGACTCTCGATCGTAGATGAGTAGCAACTCAGTACCGTACCAAGCACTGTTGACAGGAGATTAAAGTGAATGAGACACGAAAAAAAGTCTCCCTTAAAGCATTTTTAAAGAGTACAAGTACAGAAGTATTAGATTTTTGAATTCTTACTGCAAGTCATTTTAGAGAATTTTGACATTATCAATACCCACACATTATTGTGTTCAATGATTATATATACATAGAATCCAACAAATGAAACAACAGACTCTCTCAGACTTTTTCCATTCTTTTTTAACGAGCAGTAGAAAAAGGGTAGTTTTACAAAATTCTGTCTTTTCGCCCAGTGAACGTTCGTTGCTCTCATATCTAATACGGGGCATTGGTGTAATGTATTGGTGGTTTTGCATCAGTAAAGTTGTTTCCAAGTTTGAAATTTACAATAAAGCAGAATCAGATGTCCCCTGACCCATCCCAGTTGAAAAAAATGAACAAGTATACTTGTCAATGGCAGTGAATAAGCTAATTGTGGGTGCAGATAATATTTAAAATAAAAAATACATGGCTGCCGCAGGATTTTGCGCACAATAAATGCACCTTTCCTGTACTTGGGATAACACACACTGTATTTAGTGTCCCCATCCTTTGTGTCATCCTGGATCCGGTGTGCATTTTCATTAAAATGCAAGGATGCCAGGTAGGACCTGAAAAAAAAAAGGCATGAAAATGTAATAAATGTTAGATCATTTTTTAAAATAGTGTCTCCCAAATTAAGATATACAGTGCTGCTCAAAAGTTTGTGAACCTCTTTCCAATTGTTTTAACCTTATTTTGTTGTTCAATCTGAACCATTACATTTTAAATGAAATAACAGGTGTGGGTTTAGCATTTCAATTCATTGTCTTTTTTATTTTATTATTTTTTTTAAATCAATTGTGTAGTCAAAACTAAATTAAAAACAGTTGTTGGTCAATTCGGGTAGGGGCATAATTAAGTGAACCCTGAGCTGCATTGCTTAAAACAAGCAGTCAAGTAGGATCAGGTAGGATAAATTGGTAGCTAAACTAACCACTGAAATGGACCAAATGAAATGAGAGAGGTTTAGCGAAGAAACAGCATCACTGACTGAAACAGAGACCACATCACTTTAGTATTACCCAGGTGAACCCATACAGGTCAGTCATGCTGAGAGGAAGAGAAATCTCAGGTGACCTCAGGAAGTGGGTCGTAAAAGCACATCTCTCTGGAAAAAGCTATAAAGTCATCAAAAAAAAGAGCTTCATTATTTCACTGTGAAGCAGATAATCTACAACTAGAAAACACTGAAAATTACTACAATCCAGCCTAGAAGTGGATGACCTTCTAAAATATCAGCAAGACCCACAAGACAAATGACAATTCAGGTGAATGCCAACCTGTGCATCACATTGAGGGATTTGCAGACCTCTTTTGCTGCATCTGAGACATGTGCATGCTTCAACAATCAGAAGAAAAGTCAATCGACAAGGCTTTCATGGAAGGCTTGCTAGGTAGAAGCCTCTGCTCACAAAAAAGATCAAAGCTACCCATCTCAACTTTGCCAGAGTACATCGACAAACCTGAAGCTTTTTGGAAGTCCCTTCTGTGGATAGATGAGTCCAAAATTGAACTGTTTGGTCACAACTAAAACATTCATGTTTGGTGAAAAGTCAACACTGCATACCAGCAAAAGAACCTTCACCCTCAAGTGAAGCATAGGCGTGAGAATGTGAAGCATGGTGGTGAGGTGAGAATGTTAAGTTCTGGGCTGGCTTTTCATCCTCAGGACCTGGACAACTCCACATAGTCCAGGGAATCATGAATTCAGAAAAATATTGTGAAATCCTGGATCATAACCTGAAGACATTCTTTGTGAAGTTATGGCCTGGTAGAAGATGGATCATGCAACGTGACAATAATCCAAAGCATTTCAGCAATACAACCAAGTGTCTGTCTGAAGATTCATGTTCTGGATGTGCCCAGTCAAAACCCTGACTTATTTTTTTTCAAAATACTGTGGTGGGACCTGAAGCGGGCAGTTTATGCTAGACGCTCATCCAACCTCTCTAAATTGGCTGCAAGGAAGAGTGGCAAAAAATCCATCAAAGTAGATGTGAAAGACTGATAAGTCACGAAAGAAAGTGTTTGGGTGTAGTTATCATTGCAAAAGGAGGTGCAGAGTCTGATTAAGTGAGAGGTTCACATACTTTTGCACCCATGAAATCTGAGTTTTTTCTAAATCCACAGCTTTTGTTCAATAATGAATGACAATATTATCATTCTTTTTGTTCAAGTCCGTTATTTTCAATGTCAGCATTGTAGATTGGGGTATGACTAAACATTTAATAAGGTTATTTTGATATTTTATACGAAAAATCTGACCATGCCTGCAGGCTTCACAAACTTTTGAGCAGCACTGTACATACTGTACCTCCACAGCATCGCAGTGTAGTTGAAATAAATCATCTTCGGTGCAAAGTGGTTGAGGAGCTGTGAAATGCCTCAAGGTTGGATGTTTGGTGCTCATGAGAGAGACGCTTGATGTCGTCACACAATCCCTGGGAGAGCAGGATCTTCTCCATCTCTGTAGCAACATTTGTACCTTTTAAAATTATAAGAAGCATATCAATTTCTTTGGTAACTAAAAATAAAAGTTTGTTGAATAGGCGCAATGAAATTGTAATTTATACCATAATTTTGGTACCACATGAAGGCCGCATAAGTGCTCTAACTTTCTAGATTGTAGTTCTTACCCATTTTCTTTCTCTTTTCATAATGGCTGCCAACTGATGTTTTGCCGTGGGTGCTGTTACAGTCGGTCTTTTCTGTTTGCTCCTTGGCAAAAGCATGGTTTTGTGTTGCACATTATAGCCCAGTAAATGCTTCAGGGCCAGGAGCTGGTCAAACGAGTCTTCCTCGAAGTGTGCGCTGCACAACACCGGCGTTGGAGTTGGCGTCCATTTATCTCAAGTCCGTTGTACTTGCTTTGTCCATTTTTCGTAAAGAACTCCGTCTTTGGGGAACCAAAAAAGGCTCACGCCATCCTCCCTTGGATTAGAACAAAATCCCGCTAAGCAACGAGACGGCATTGTAGAAATTCAGGAGGCGATAAAACACACAGCAACAGCAAGCTAGCAGCGGCAAAGCAGTGACGCTGTCTTCCTGTCTTCTGCTTATGTCATATCCGATTCGGGCGCTGGCAGCGCGCCACTGGCCAGATTTTGTGCGGGTAATTTAAAAATCTAGAAATACTCTGTTAATATGTTTTAATTCGATGAGTCACTCATTTTGTTGTATATTTTATATTGTTCAAAACAACATATTAAAAACTGTCCTGAGCTGTCTCATACACTTTAAGGGCGCACTCACACTAGGGCCATTTCTTTACTCTAACCAAACCGTGCCGACCAGTTGCCTCCAAAATATACGTCATCACGTTGATTCAAGCAAGAAGAAGACATCATCATAGGGGGACTCCACTTCATCATCAGACCAACGTAAGCCCTTTGCTGCTGCCATCTCTTTGCTAGGGACGCTTTAGTTGTTGTATGGTCGGTCGCTCGCTATATACTGTACATCGCACGTACGTACGTGACGTCATGGTTACGTTTCGCGCGGCGACTAATCACCGCGGCTGTGCTCATGTGCGGCCAACCTTACCGTTTTCTGGCCCACCTCTCCCAATCGTGCTAAACTGGGGATCGGAACCGCAAAGCGATTGCGCTCATACTCCCGGACTTTAATAGCAAGCGTGCTTAGGCACGGTACAATGGCCCTAGTGTGAGTGCGTCCCAAGTCGAGAGTCGCCGAACACACCGGCGGCGCACTGTCCATGGCCGGGACGAAAACCACACTGCTCCTCCTGAATCCGAGATTCGACTTCCCTACGGACCCTCCTCTCCAGCACCCCTGAATAGACCTTACCTGGGAGGCTGAGGAGTGTGATCCCTCTAAAGTTGGAATACACCCTCCGGTCCCCCTTCTTAAAAAGGGGGACCACCACCCCGGTCTGCCAGTCCAGAGGCACTGTCCCCGATGTCCACGCGATGCTGCAGAGACGTGTCAACCACGACCACCCCACAACATCCAGAGTCTTTAGGAACTCCGGGCGGATCTCATCCACCCCCGAGGCCCTGCCACCGAGAAGCTTTCCAACCACTTCAGTGACTTTGGCCCCAGAGATAGGGGAGCCCACCTCCGAGTCCCCAGACCCTGCTTCCTCAAAGGAAGGCGTGTCGGTGGAATTGAGGAGGTCTTTGAAGTATTCTCCCCACCGATTCACGACGTCCCGAGTCGAGGTCAACAGTACCCCATCTCCACTATACACAGTGTTAATGGCGCACTGCTTTCCTCTTCTGAGATGCCAGATGGTGGACCAGAATTTCCTCGAAGCCGTCCGGAAGTCGTTTTCCATGGCCTCACCGAACTCCTCCCATGTCCGAGATTTTGCCTCAGCGACCACCGAAGCCGCATTCCGCTTGCCCAGCCGGTACCCGTCAGCAGCCTCCGGAGTCCCACAGGCCAAAAAGGCCCAATAGGACTCCTTCTTCAGCTTGACGGCATCCCGGCATCTTGACGGGTTCGAGGATTGCCGCCACGACATGCACCAACCACCTTACGGCCACAGCCCTGATCGGCCGCCTCAACAATGGAAGCGCGGAACATGGTCCACTCGGACTCAATGTCCCCCGCCTCCCCTGGGACAATGGAGAAGCTCTGCCGGAGATGGGCGTTGAAACTCTTTCTGACAGGGGATTCTGCCAGACGTTCCCAGCAGACCCTCACAATACGTTTGGGCCTGCCTGGTCGGACCGGCATCTTACCCCGCCATCGGAGCCAACACACCACCAGGTGGTGATCAGTGGACAGCTGCCCTCTCTTAACCCGAGTGTCCAACACATACGGCCGCAAATCCGATGACACGACTACAAAGTCGATCATCGAGCTGCGGCCTAGGGTGTCCTGGTGCCAAGTGCACATATGGACACCCTTGTGCATGAAAATGGTGTTCGTTATGGTCAGTCCGTGGCGAGCACAGAAGTCCAATAACAAGACACCGCTCGGGTTTCGATCGGGGGGGCCATTCCTCCCAATCACGCCCCTCCAGGTCTCACTGTCATTACCCACGTGAGCATTGAAGTCTTCCAGCAGAACGAGGGAGTCCCCAGGGGGAGCGCTCTCCAGCACTCCCTCCAAGTACTCCAGAAAGGGTGGGTACTCTGAGCTGCTGTTCGGTGCATAAGCACAAACAACAGTCAGGACCCCAACGTACAATGTACAGGCACCTAGCCGGGGGGCAATGAGTATGACCACACCTGCTCTGCGCCTCTCACCGTGGGCAACTCCAGAGTGGAAGAGGGTCCAGCCCCTCTCGAGAGGATTGGTACCAGAACCCAAGCCGTGTGTGGAGGCGAGTCCGACTATATCTAGTCGGAACTTCTCAGCCTCGCACGTCAGCTCGAGCTCCTTCCCTGTCAGAAAGGTGGCATTCCATGTCCCCAGAGCTAGCTTCAGTAGTCGGGGGTCGGACCGCTAAGGCCCCCGCCTTTGGCTGCCACCCAACTCACTGCGCACCCGACCGTTTTGGCCCCTTCCACCGGTGGTGAGCCCATGGGAAGGGGGACCCACTTTGCCTTTTCGGGCTGTTCCCGGCCGGGCCCCATGGGTATAGGCCACCAGATGCTCGCCTTTGAGCCCCTCCTCCAGGCCTAGCTCCAGAGGGGGGCCCCGGTGACCCGCGTACGGGCAAGAGAAACGAAGATCCAAAGTTTGTGTTCATCATTGGGGTCATTTGAGCCATGCTTTGTCTGGTCCCTCACCTAGGACCTGTTTGCCATGGGTGGCCCTACCAGGGGCATGAAGCCCCGGACAACATAGCTCCCAGGCTCCTTGGTACACGCAAACCCCTCCACCACGATAAGGATATGACTCACGGAGGGGGACAAGATATATATATATATTCTTATTACTCGCAAGGAGAATGAACAGAGACGTGCAGATCACAATCTTCTACCCATTCTGACACATTCTGTCATTCTTCCTCTTTTTGTTCGATTGACTTATTACATGGACATTACTGCTCTGAGGGGTTTGGGGAAATGCGTAGCAGCAATGTGACAATCATTTACAGGAATTAGTCACTACACAGACAACAATGCAAACATTTCAAACATTCCTTAACACTAAAAGCTTCTCAACCAAAAAAATGTTCCGGCCACTTGTCTTGTGATGAGGGCACAGTTCCTGTCTTGTGATGAAGCTCCGTGACTGCAGTCGACTCTAACTCGTACAGTTCAAACAGAGGTCACAATGTTGAAGAAATTCACAACGTTGAATAAATGCTTTGCAATTAATAGACTAAATATGGGATAATTAAGATACATTTATCTAACATATCCCCCTTGTTTATCACATATTTGCTCAAATTCTCATATCACCTATTAGTCACTTCAGTTAGATTTTCGACAGTAGGATCATTTAAACCATACCAATAACATGTGTACAGTGGTACCTCGGAGTTTAAACATAATTCGTTTCTGCGAAGTGTTCAAAGTCCGAATTGTTCACAACCTCTGAATCTTTTTTCCAATAGGAAATAATGTAAATGCAATTAATCCGTTCCCAAGCTCCAAAAACAGAAAATTCCTTTTTTAATTTCTATTTGTTTTTTTTACATTTACACCCTGTACAGTATTTAAACAATAAAAAATACCTTACCTTTTTTGTTGTAGTGTGATGGTATCAGTGGATGATAAATGCTATGTTAATGCTTGCTTTAGTTCAGTGCAGAGTTTTTGCATTTTACATTGAGCATATTGTTAGACTAGTAAGCGGTCCTTGCGTGCGTTGTTTAACGTCAGGCACGTTGTTGAAGAGCTAAGGGGGGTCCTCGTGCCAGTATTTACAGAAGTAGTCACCTTAGTTACAACGGCGCGATAATGTCCTTCCTAATTCCACTGTGGTTCGTAGTTTTGTCATGTTTTTCTTTGCTGCCACTGGCATTGTTATCTTTCTTTGGGCTCATGGTGAAGAAAATTGTCGTGGAAAAACCTAAATGCGCTTGCGAGTATGGAGCACCTCCGGGAATATTCACGATCTGACTGGAAATGAGCAGTGCATCGTCTCAACTACTGCAACGTGAGCATTCTGCATTGCTCGGCTTCACTCGGCTACCTGTTTTCAAGGTACATTCGGCTTAGCTTGCTTTGCTTGGGTGTTCAAACTCCGAAAATGAATTCAAACTCCGAGGCATTTTTTACTCAGATTTTTTGGTTGAAGTCCGATTTGTACAGGTTCTGAAACGTTCAAACTCCGAGGTTCCACTGTATTTGTTAAATAGGCAAAATATTACCATCATAGAGCATAACATAATATTTTTTTTTTTCCATCATAAAAAACATATTAGTGAGATAATCAGCAGCACAACAATATAATCCAAAGTGTTGTCGATTAATGTGTTGTTGTGTATATTGTCTAATGTTTGTAATCCAGTGTGCACAATGTCCGGTGCTTCTGTATGTAAATATGGGATAATTAAGATACATTTATCTAACACAAATAAATAAATAAATAAAAATATTTTAAAAAAGAAACATGTCAATAAAGTCCGTCATAAACGTTCACAATGCAATCCACACAGCCGTGGTGATGTAGGATCAAAATACATAAACTACACATTGGGAATAACAATAGATACTAATAATAATAACAACAATAATGAGGCAGCCTATTGATCGCCTAACTCAATTTCTCTAGTGCATTAGTAAAGTCTGAGTAAAGACAATAAAATTGGTGAAATTATTTTTTTTAATGCTCACTTAGTGTCAGACCAAATTATTATTATGTTTGTTTGTTTTATCTGCCATTGCTTTTATTGGCGATCCCAGTACTGATGCTCAATGTAATGGCATTAAGTGTCCAATAGGTGGCACCTGTGCACTAGACTTGAAATGGAAAGTGTTATGTTCATGCCAGGGTGTGTGTGTTTGTGTGTGAGTTGACTGAAGTAAACGCAAGTAAGATGCACGACGAAACCTCAGTGTTTTTTGAACCTACAACACTTATACAACATGGTGTCAGAATGCGGCGATCCTACTGTGAGTATAAAGTAAGCGTTAAGCAGTAAGTGTTGAGTGGAGTAGATCCGCCCGGAGCGTTTGTCCCGTTTGAGTGGTCGACGCGAAGATAAGCTAAAGCTAAGAAGCGCACGGCTAGCGCTAGACGCCGGAGGAGGATGGAAATGACAGATCAAATACTCTCCATCTCGCCCGTTAGTAACTCCGATTTCCAAGAGCCAAGCTCATGGCTGCAGTGGATAAGACTGTTTGAGCTATTCAGACTGGCGTCGGGTCTCAACGGAAGATATGAAGTTTACCAAGTTAACTCCCTCCTGTACGTGATGGGCGACAAGACTGATGATATTCTCAGCATGCTTCCACTAACGGATCAACAGAAGGCTGTCTACGCAGAGGTAACGAGAGCCTTTGATTAACTCTGACTGCCAACCGTTTTCAGAAAAGGGATGCTGTGGGTGCCAGCTGATTTAAGCATTTTGACTGATCTCTCAAGGTCCACAGAAAATTTTGTGTTTGGACTATGGAAACACACATACTACCAAATGAAAGATTGAACTCTCATCTTTCATCAGAAAAGTTTGTTTCTACCTTATTCTGTTTTTCAGTAATCAACAATAGGAAATGGTTAGTTTCACCCAAATGCTCTGTTTTGGACCAAAATACGGAGAAATCAAGCTTTTTGTGAAACGATATTATTTCATGCACTCTAGTGAATTTGACATTATTTTTTTCCATGAATGATGCCACAAACACCTAAACAGTGCTTTACTTCTGTAAAACACTACCACCAACAATGAAAAAGTGTTTTTTGATAGCAAAATACGTTTATTTACATTCAACAGTGTAACAATTTGACAAAACAATTTGGCAAACTATTTACAAATGTGTGCAACCGTGGTACTATTTACAATTGTGTGGATGTTTCAACTACAGTTTTTCTTTTTGTGTAACACTCCATTCATGGTGGCATCGTAGTCCAGAACCAGTGTCTTCTCCGTGATCAGACTGTACCCACTCCTCCGATGGTTATGGATTGGACTCGGGGTACTCTTCATCGTCCGATTGAACGTCCGCCTGTGCAGAAGTGCTCGGTTGTGCACTGCGTTTTCCGGCGTTACCATCGCTAGCCGGTGAGGCTTTATGACGTGATCATAGCCGCCGCGTCAACGCTTCCAACTTCGGCGTCAACCTCGGAGTCACCATCATCATCATCGTCGTCATCAATGTGCTCT
>NC_135434.1:28084151-28089151 GCF_051991255.1 Vanacampus margaritifer
CCGCTCCTCCGTAGGATTTTACTAAACGTTATTTAACGTTTTTGGCAGTCAAAGAGTTAATTATTAAATTAATTATTAATTAAATATGTTTGAGTTGTTTTTTTTTTAGAGCGGAAGTAAAAACAATTTAGTGGTTAGCACACAGTGGGCACTCAGGATGGGGCTGTGTTTAGAATTAACTAATTGCATTCCAACAGACCAAATGACTCCTCTACTCTAGCTTTCTGCTTTTTAAACATTGTGCAGTACAGTGCATTTCTAGAGGGTAATTCATACGTGGACGTGTGTGCTGCTTCCTGACTGGAATATCTTCAGTACAGAGGTGTACATTTTACAACATTTGTCAGGGCCGTCATTCATCAGGGCCGTCATTCATCCTGGGCCCTTTATTTTTTCAAACCAAACTGTTATCGTCAGCCCATCCATCTGTCATCTTATTTTGACCACGCTTTCGTCTCCACTATTTTAGGACTGACCGATAGAGCGTGGTCATTCCGTCAGTTTTTCACTTCAAGTTTAGTTTATTTATATAGCCCTTAATCACATGCCCACAGTTGACAAATATTACCGACATCCCCTAATCAAACCACTAGAGGGCAATGAAAAACTCTTACAGCACAGTTACAGTAGTCGAGGCGAGAAGTAACAAACGCATGAATTATAATCTCTGCATCACCAACAGACAAAATAGGACGAATTTGCGCAATTTTGCGAAGGTGGAAAACATATTTTTTTAAATGTGCATTTAAAAAAAGAAAGTTGGGTCGAATATAACAGCGAGGTTTTTTCAGATGCCGAAAGAAATATGTGACACGCTTCTTGTGAAAAATAAATAAAACAACAATAAAACCTAACATTGCAATTTTTAATGTGGCAATTATTCAAATTACTTGGCAATGCAACTGTGTTTTATGAATTTGTAATTTGTACCCCATCGTACAAATTACAAATGTAATGCAAGGGGGCACAAGCCAGTGTCTTCTTGTGTCGGTCCCAAGCCTGCATAAATACAGAGGAACGGCATCCAACGTACAAACTTTGGCCAAATCAAACAGGCGAATCAAATATATGATTTCCATACCGGATCAGGCCCAGTTTAATAACGACCGCCATCGGTGCTGTTGACCTACAGGGTGCCGGTGGAAACTGGACTACTGTTGGTCGAAGAAGGAGTGGAGGAAGGTGGCCCGGTGGGTGGTGGGTGGTGTTTGGTCGGTGCTGGATTTCACTTTCCTTTCTTTTCTTTGGTCCTTCCTCGGGTCTCCTGACGGCCTCACGGCTCTGGCTGGGTTCTGAAGTGTTCGGTTTCGGTGAACGGTATGGGATTTTTTAATAGGTTTTAGGTGAACTAATGAATACACAGCCAGTTTAAATGCACTGAGTCTCACGCCAAAGTTTCATAGGTGCGCCTGTCAAACCAAAGCAGTCAGCTGACTCGGTCGGAATGAAGCACTGAAGTGGTTCGAATGTCATCAGTTACGACAACTGGAACAAGCTCCGGCCCACTGCTTCACTACAAGCGGCCTATTGAGTTTGAAGCATGCTTTGGAGCTTCAGTGTTAGCATCACTAGCCGCCAGTAGTCAGGTGTTGGTGGGCAGCAGTAACTCTTGTATGGAAACAAAAAAAAAAGAATCCCCCGCACACTGACTACGACGTCACCTAACTCATTCACTCCCAGCCATATTTTTTTATGTTTGGGGGGTGAGGATCCAAATGCAGGATTCAGGGAGGTGAGGCCAGCTTGCAGGATTTCAACAAAAAGGGATTTATTTCCAAAAGAACAACCAAAAGGCAAACAAGGAACACTAACAAAAGACCAAAAGCAGATGCAAAGTAACAAACAAAACACACAAGGTAAACTAGAGCAGGACGAATTACATAGATTCTGTAACTCAAACAATGATCCACCAAAGATTGCAGGGAAGGAGGGAACTTAATAGGAGCAAATTAACGAGACAATGACAAACACCTGGACATGACACAAGGGGCAGAGCAGGTATGACGAGCACAATGACAAGGAGACATGACAACCAACCAAAACCAAAACCGGTATGACGAGCACAATGACAACAAGGAGACATACTGTAACAACTAACCAAAACCAAATCAAACAAAATACATACGACAAAACACAAAATAACAAAACTAACCAAACCCAAACCATAACAGTATCCCCCGAGGAACGGATCCCAGACGGCCCAACAAAGTCCCAAACCAAAAAGAGTCTCAAAGAGAGGCGGGCGGAAGGGGGGCATGGAGGTAGGAAAACTGCTCACCCGGGCCAGACAAAAGAGGAGTCTGGGCACTGTTCAGGAGGGTGTAACGGACGCCAGATGAGAGGGAGCCGGCGGGGCCGTTCAGAAGGGCGTCCCGGAAGCCACCGCCATATGACAAGCACAATGACAACTAAAACCAAACTCAAACCAAACCAAACAAAACACATTTGACAAAACAACAAAACTAACCAAACCCAAACCATAGCAATTATCACTAAAGCAATCCCCTTCACTCCCGGATGTTTTACTGGATTTTGACAGATTTTGCAAGGCCCACAGAATGTTGTTCTATTGCTATAAAAACATGGAACCTACCAAAAGAAAGATTAGAGTCTGTTCTTTCATCAGGAAAAAAAATAACTATCTGTTTCCGTTTTGCAGCAATTAGCCTTAGAATATATCTAAGTTTCATCATTATTCACAAATCTATTAAGAAATGTGAGTAAAAGAGATTTTTTTTCAACATGGCCCTGGTTGATCTTTTATACTCTGCTGACACCTGCTGGCAACTTGTGTAATAACTACCATTTCTTCAACCGTTCTTCGCAGTTGAGAGGCTGCATCAAAGCCTTCTGTATGCTCTAGCATAAAAAAAAACATTAAAAACGTATAAATACTTCTTTTGGGACACTTAAATATTTATTTTATATATACTTTTTGGGAGCCAAATGAGTTAATGAATTTATTTGAGGGAAACAACGGGTTTCGCGTCCAGCTTATCAGATTTACCTCAAATCTGCTTAAATGCTACAGATCACATTACTTTTATTTTCCAAACAATACACAAAAAACAAGCAACAATAACAAAATTATCCATTAACCATTATGGACATTTAAAAAAATTATAGAAAACTCAAATCCTATGAATCATTCATTCAAAGAGGTTCAACAGTGTAGTAGATAGTTCATGAATCCAAAAAGCTTCTCTTCATCAATTTTGTTGGCACAATGTGAACATTGTCCACCTCTGTAGTGCCCATAAACTTGCTGAGCAAGCCAATTAGTTTTTAATGGTTCCTCTGTTTTAGTTCCGTGTCGCAGGGAAATGACTAAAATGAAAGGTGAGGCTGCTTTAATAAAGTTTAAAATGCAGGAAGAGCATCCCGGGCAGGTATGATACAGTGGCTTTTATTTTAAGCCTGTGGTTTTGTAACAGGCGATGTTCACCACACCGGAAGTCGCGATTCAGAACGATTACGTATTTCCAGCTAGAAAATGCGAAAGTGTGAAAAAGGTCCATGGGTCGACCGCTGCTTAACTCTTTGACTGCCATGGACGTTAAAAGACGTCAAGTAAAAACCTACGGAGGGCCGCCAATGACGTTAAAAGACGTCGTCCAATTTTTTTTATTTTTTTTTTGAAACGGGTGGAGGAAAGCCTTGGCCAGCTGTGGTGAAAGTTTCAAGCAGATCTAGTTAGCCTAATGACTATTTTTGGCCCCTAGATGGCAGCAATGACTCTCTTTTGACAAGATTGGGTAGGCGTCAGTAGAAGACGTGAGGCGGAGCTAGGGACAATGGCTGGGGAAGGGAAGAGAACATGGCGACCGGTTGCAAGCAGCTCACGCTCGAGCAGTTTTTTTCAAAGACGAAAAGCATCGACCAACGCTAAAGAGCACATTGATGACGACGATGATCATCATCGATGATTATGATGGTGACTCCGAGGCTGGAAGCATTGACGTGGCAGTAGAAGACGTGAGGCGGAGCTAGATGGCCGAGGAAGCGAACAATGGCGACCGGTTGCAAGCAGCTCACACTTGGGAATTTTTTTCAAAGACGAAAGGCATCGACCAACGCTAAAGAGCACATTGATGACGACCATGATCATCATCGATGATGATGATGGTGACTCCGAGGTTGACGCTGAAGTTGGAAGCGTTGACGCGGCGGCTATGACGACGTCATAAAGGTTCACCGGCTAGCGATGCTAACACCGGAAAACGCGGAGCACAACCGAGCACTTCTGCACAGGCGGACGTTCAATCGGACGACGAAGAGTACCCCGAGTCCAATGCATATTCATCGTTGGAATGGGTACAGTCTGCTACTTGCTATTCCCCGGAAAAAAAGGCCGTCAAGAAAGTGTAACGTCTGCACGCGAAAGGGACAATCTGCAGTGAAACTACTCTGTTGTGCAAATCCTGCTCCCTCTCCTTGCACGCCAGGGAGTGTTACAAAAAGAAAAACTGTATTTGAAACATCCACATAATTGTAAATAGTACCACAGTTGCACACATTTGTAAATAGTTTGCGAAATTGTTTTGTCAAATTGTTACACTGTTGAATGGAAATAAACGTATTTTGCAATCTAAAAACACTTTTTCATTGTTGGTGATAGCGTTTTACAGAAGTAAAGCACTATTTAGGTGTTTGTGGCATCATTCATGGACAAAAAGAAGTGTAGAATTCACTAGAGTGCATGAAATAACATCGTTTCACAAAAAGCTCTTTTTCTCCGCTTTTTGTTTCAAAACAGAGCATTTCGGTGAAACTAACCATTTTCTATTGTTGATTACTGAAGAACGGAATAAGGTAGAAACAAACTTTTTTCTGATGAAAGATGAGAGTTCAATCTTTCATTTGGTAGTATGTGTGTTTCCATAGTCCAAACACAACATTTTCTGTGGACCTTGAAAGATCAGTCAAAATGCTTAAATCGGCTGGCACTGGCAACATCCCGTTTCTGAAAACGTCTGGCAGTCAAAGTGTTAACTTTCACA
>NC_135434.1:28104151-28129151 GCF_051991255.1 Vanacampus margaritifer
TTTGTATGTTTGTGGGTTTAAATGAGTTAATCTGGGACCGCTCCAATGTGATCTTCTCTGGAAAGGGAGGACATTCAGTACAATACTACCAGCTGATTGGACAATGAGCAACATGTGCACGTCTACCAAACTTTGGTTTTGACCAATCACATCAACGGATGAAAATGTAGTCGTCGTCGTTTGGGAAAAAAAGCACAAATATCTTTACTAGTTAAAAATGCACGAAGCGCATCCCACTGTTCTTCATTCAGCAAAAAAACTGTGAGTAATTCTGCGAGAACAGAATTAATTGCAGCATCCATGCATTTTTCCATGTTAGGGTTATTTGTTTCCCACGGCCTTGGCGCTTCTTGTTTTCATCACAGCCGCATATCTGGCCCCCAAACATAATGCCACTTTGTGATGGGTCTATACAAGAAGTGTACGGATTGGTGAAAATCAGCGGGCTCGTTACAAGATGTGTTCTCAGGGGTTCATGAATTTACAAATTCCGCGAGAATTCAGCTTGCAGGGCAAGTTTAGTCTAGCCCTACCCTCTGCCACACTTCACCTACGTTCACACTGCAGGGCGTGATGCCCAATTCAGATTTTTTGTTAAATCCGATCTTTTTATGGACTGTTCACATTACACAAACAAATGCGACTTAAATGTGAATGCAACACGCTCGTGATGTGACTCTCATGCGCAAGGAGCACACGTCGAGTGATGTGCATCCAAAACACGTCACGTTGCAGAGTTTACGGAAATAACAATGCCCCCGACTCAACGCAACGTTTTCCCTCCAGCTAAGCCGCCGAGGCAAGCGACGTTTATCAGTACCATATGCAAATTTAGCTGTGCCAACGAGCGCTACTGATTGGTGGGCTGGTGGAGTCCTTTCGCGGACTTGTTAGGAGTTAGATTCGTGTGTCTTGCCTGTATCAATTATGCAAATTAAGATGTGCGAACACCCGCACCCAATTGGTGGACTGTTTTCACGCTCGCTCATGTTTGGCTGCTGTCCTCGGCTTCCTTGAGTGTCAGAGTTTACAATCAGAGCAGAATTCGTTTTTTTCCATCTCATAAAGCCAGAGTAGCGAGGTTGGAAGAGGTGGAGATAGTTTTGGGAAATCAGGGGAGACTTCTTGAACTCTTCATTTCACTGAAGATGTCGCATCATTGACGTGTGTGATGAACCGTCTGCAGGGCTGAATTTCTACTGTCACCACAAATGTCAACTTTATGCTTCATGTTTTAAGTGTGATTAAATTAAAGACAAATAAAAAGTTAGTACTGTTACTCAAAACAGCTTTGTATATTCACAGACGTGTCAGTAGTCTCCCTTCCAAGCACTCTCTGCCGCCCGTGCAGAGCGCAAATCAGGCTTTTGATGACGTATGAATCGGATGCGTGCAGATGAGCGTTCACAGTGCAAACACATCGCTTACATATCCGATTTATATCCACATACGAAAGAGGCCCATGTCTGGTGTGAAAAAAGAAAAATAATTGTACTGTTCACACTGCATGAAAAAAATCAGATACTATATATATATATATATATATATATGTGAAAAAATTGGAATTGAGCTGCAGTGTGACGGCAGCCTTAGATGACAGCTCAGGGAGGGGGATTAGTATTGTACTGTTTTGTGTTATTCGAGCTATGTCTCCACCACGTGCCCGCTTAACTTAATGAAAAGCCTAATGAAAATAACTGTTTCCAGTGAACATACTGGTCTTTGATAAATATTCTACTGTATTTTCATGTTTAACCTGAGCTCATGTTCTGCTGTTTCTTCAAGGTGCTTTGTGAAGACCATGCGGTGCCCCCTGATGTTCATTGTGTCCAATAGCCCAAGTGGAGACAGTTGCTCAAGACTGCTTTTTCCCAGAGAGGTCATGGATGAGTTGGACATCAGTAGCATCAGGTTACATACACTTTGCAGTTTATCAGGAAATATTGTAATCATGGGAAATCCAGGTCTAGAAAGTGATAACCGAACTAGTGAAATTGTTTGGTTTTAGCCACAGGTGCTTCTACTTAACTAGCAGGTAAATGAGTTTGTTGATTGATTGTTGATTAGAAGCAAAACTATTTCAGGGTTTTGCTTTCTGGACCTCGTTCTTCCGAGTGAGTGAATGATTAATCAATGGAATAATCGATAGGTTAATCGATCAAAAATATTAGTTTGTGACAGGCCTATAGGGTTGATCTCAAATGACGTCGCTTTCTCATTAATATGCATAAGGTCCGAACTTTCAGACAAACAAAGAAAGTAGTGACACCCGCATCAGTGAGTGTGCGTGCGTGCGGTGGTGGGTGATTAATCGATGGAATAATCGATAGGTTAATCGATCAAAAAGATTAGTTTGTGACAGGCCTATAAGGTTGATCTCAAATGATGTTGCTTTCTCATTAATATGCATAAGGTCTGAACTTTCAGACAAACAAAGAAAGTAGTGACACCCGCATCATTTTGGAAGAGGATGACGTCCCAGGCGTGAAATAACGTGGTTTAATCAACAAACACAGTGTGAAACTATGGAGGACCAAAACTGCCAAAATTAAAAATAAATAAATGACTAAATAAATTAATAAAAGTGAAAATAAAAACAGATATAAAAAATTTAATTAAAAAATATACTGTATATAAATGGAAACTAAAAAAATATCCCTAAATAAATAAACAAACACAAAAATAAAGAACGGGGTTCAAAAATAAATATAAAAATAAATGTCGAAATAAAACTAAAATATATAAATAAAATTAAATATCAATCAATAAATAAAAAACGCTCTGCTCTCACATTTATTTATTTCATGCTGCAGACGCTCTGTCAAGTCCAAATGTTATTCAAATGAGGCGGCGATCTTAAGCGTGTCTTGGATTGGGTTCCACCGTTGCAAACAGCCTTTCAATGGTCGAGTAAGCGGGTCAGCGAACAAGGAAGTCTCCGCCGCCTTGCATGGAGAGCTCCAGCAATGGACGACCATCTTGTCCGCTGTCACCACACTTGTCACAAGTTGTGACAGTGGACAAAATAGTTTCCATTGCTGGAGCGCTCCCTGTAAACCGGCAAGACTTCCTTGTTTGCCGACCCGCTCACTTTAGGCAGTTTGCAACAGCGGAGCCCAACCCAAGACACCAAGTTTACCACTTCTTGATCCCATTGTGACGGCCGCGGCTCAGGAGGTTGAGCCGGTCGTTCAGTAACTGGAACGTCCGCTGTTCGATTCCCGCTCTCTCCAAGCCATGTGTCGTTGTGTCCTTGGGCAAGGCACTTAACACACATTGCCTCCGTGCCACTCACACTGGTGTCTGAAAGGTGCGATTGTTTGGTGGTGGTAGGCGCACACTGGCAGCCACGCTTCCATCAGTGTGCCCCAGGGCAGCTGTGGCTACTTACGTACAGTAGTTTGCCGCCACCAGAGTGTGAATTTGTGAGTGCATGAATAATGTATCCATTGTAAACCGTCTTTGAGTAGCCAGAAAAACGCTATATAAATCTGATGCATTATTATTATTAATATCTGCCAAGGGTCCTCAGAAAAGCCTCTTTTCTCGTGAGCTAATGTTTGTGTAGCTTTTATTTATGTGCTTAAAAGCAGCAGCCTAATTTGATTTTACAGCAACACAGCAATTTTCCTTCATATATCAGTAACAACAGCCATATCCCTTGTTCAAATTTCTTATGTTTCTGTTGCTCCTCAAATTCATACTCTGTTTGCATTTGAGCTCCTCTTTTCTGACCACTGCCTGCACAAATATTTTGCAATAAAACCCTCCAATTCCTGAAAAGCTTAATTTGTGAAACATCTGCAAGGAAGGAAGGAACAACTGTTAATGATTATTACACTACTACATAAGAATTATATACTGTAATTATTAGTTTTTAATTAAACTGAATTTCTTTCATTCTCTATTTCTAGTTTTAATCCAGTGGCTCCAACTACTATGATGAAGGTTCTGGCTCGTATTTTAACTAATGAGGAAGGAAAGGTGGGAAAAAACAGCTACTGCTTTGAATCCATTTTGAATCAGATTTTTGACTTCTCTTCGTCTGTACACAGAAAATTGGAAGGATCAGTGTCCCAGACCAAACAGTGTTGGAGATGCTGTGCTCAGGAAGTTCAGGAGACATTCGCAGTGCTATTAACAGTCTGCAATTTGCCTCTGTTTCAGGTCTGAGTAAATACTGTATATACAAATACTGTAATCAATAATGCTCATGTTCCTTTCAGACTGATTCACTGCAAGGAAATGTTGTATTTTGTCAAGACTATTCACAGGAAAAGGACAATCCTTTGAAATCACAGGGTAAGGCAGTTTGCAGACCAACATTAAGGAAGAAATCCAAGCCAACAAGGGCCAAGGGCCAAGAAGGATTCCAAACTGTTGGAATGAAGGATACTTGTCTGTTCCTATTTAGAGCACTGGGAAAGATACTGCATTGTAAAAGTAAGTCACTGGTAATTATTTATATTTCATCCTTTATCTTCCTTGACATTAAAACTGTATGTGCAAAACAAACAAGACATTATCTGTTTTGCTGACAAACATACTAAGCCACTTTTAATGGTGATGATAAATAAAGAAAAAATAGTTGCAAGTAACAACCAGTAAGGAGATGACAAAAGCATGCTCATTTACCATAAACATCTTTGATGGGATATTTTCCATAGGGCTCAGAAGTGCTTGAAAAAGATTGATATAACAGTGCAATGGTGGCATGGAATGCAGTATATACAATTTTCTTCTAAAGTCCACGTATTACTGGCTGACACTATCTCTATGTACATTGTCTCTATGTGTCATTGCAACCTTAACCCCTGGGCGTTATTATAGTTTGATTAAATTCTTGTAATTGTTACCCAAATCTGCCATTTCCTTTGAAGGGTGATAACTTAGTCATTTATGAATATTTTTTTCACTTTCAACCGCTCAAAATGTTTACTGGCATCAGACCTATCTATACATATATAGTTTAAAAAAAAAAGTTTTTTTAATGCCCTCTATGGACAATAATAGCAGTATTATGCTAACAGCAAAATTAACTATGCTGTGTATATATATGTAAAATAAAGGTCTAATTTGAATATTTCATATGACATATTTAGAGGCTTGAATAAGTCCATAAGTCATAACAATGAGTCCAAATCAAGCAAGTTAATGACAAGTATAAAACTTAAAGTAAAATTATCTGGTAGTATATTTTTCTGGAAATTAGTGCTGTCAGGTGACTAAAAAAATTAATTCATTCATTAATTGCAGGATTGTTAATTAATTAATACAATGAATCTTTAGTCTCATATCTGCTTAAGGTCCCCATAAAGAATTTGAATTCCAGGGCATTACAAAATTGTAGTGCACCAAAAATACACCAAAAGAGATTTGAAATCCACATTTTTATTGTTGAAGTGTGTTTCATAAATGAAATTCAAAAGAAAAAGTTTAAGCACACCAACATACCAATTAGGCCAAGCATTATTTTAAAATATAATCTAAACTTCAATTTTGTTCAAATAATTTTCAAACAAAATTCGATCTAAACTTCCACAAGTTGAGGTTCAGTTTATGGATGGTAGTTTTTTAGCTAAACTAACAAACTGGTAATTGGAAAAAGTTAGAGGTTAGTTTTTTGGTGAAATCCGATTTTTTTGAGTAAGCGTTTACATTACCTATTAATTGCGACCTCAGTCTGTCTGCAGTGTGGGCGTAATGCGTCTCCAAAGTGACCTGCATGCGCAGAAGAAGATACAACGTCACTTACAACGGTGTGTTTGCAGAAGTAAACATGTATGGTCCAGCATGTCATAAGTCCGTCGTCGGGGCTCATACTCATATCTACGCAGAAGTGGTGCAGGAGGAGGTAGAAATACTATTTTGTGAAAATGAGGCGAGCCTGTTCAAGTGCCTCATTTCACGGAGACCTCTCCTTTTTTTTCTCCCTAATGGTGACGTCACGTCATTGCCGCGCGAAATGAGCCGTCTGCGTGGCTAAATTACTAAAAACACCACCACAAATGTCATCTTTATACTTCATGTTTCAAGTGGGATTAAATTTAAGTCAAATATAAAATCTCAACTGTTACTTGAAGCAACTTTGCCGATTCACGTACGTCTCCCGAGCCATGCGGACCTCGCGAATGAGTCAAGCATAAATCAAGCTTATTGGACTTCTTTTTATTTATTTTTATTACGTCGAGGTCGGATATACAGTAATTTCTGGACTATAAGGCACACCTGACTATAAGGCGCGGTAGGTAAATTTTGGGGAATAATCAAGTTGTTACACATTTAAGCCGTACCCGACTGTAAACTGTAGGTGGTTTAATGTTACCGCACCGGCCCGGGTTCCCGCTACTTTCTTTTCCATAATGAGGGCGTAAATTGTCTCACTCTCCTTCTGTCTCTCCTACTGTATTTGGGCTCACTTGGTTTGTTTTGCTCTGCCTGACGCTCTTGCGCTTCCTTTATGGTGCGCCCCCTTGTGATAAGCCGCAGGGTCGAATGCAAGAGAAAAAAGTAGCGTCTTATAGTCCAGAAATGCGACCTGGCCGTTCAGACTGCGGTCGAATTGCAAAAATTCGGATACGAATCCGATCTAAGTGACCCAGGTCGCATATGAAAAAATTGGAATTGAGCCATTCAGACCAACATAAAAAAGTCAGATACAGGTCGCATTTGGCCCAAAAATCCGATTTGGGTTGCATTTGCAAGCAATGTGAACATAGCCAAAATCTATAATATCTGGGTCCAGCCAGACTGGGACAAATTTTCAGCCCTGGAGTTTCAAGACTCAGACCGGCCCACTTTAGTTCACATTATGTGAACATAAAATGGGCAAAAAAAGGACAAAAATAAACCAATAAGCAAATAAATGTCCATTAAATGGGATAAGACATTTTACACTTCATAAGACAAACTTACCAAATGGTTTGGTTTGGTTTGGTTTGGTTTATGGTTTTATTGAACATATAAACATAAAGAAAACATAAAACACATTACAAGTTTAAAATATAAGGTGAAGTAAAAAAAAAGAAAAACAAGAATAGGAAGAAAGAAAAGAGTTTATATGTTCAAAAGGGGTAGGAGGAAGTTAGAAACGTATCTAGTCCTACCCCTTATTTGTTTTATGTTGATAAAATGATTAGGTAATGTATTTCAACAAAAGGAAATGTATAAAGCTAGTCATATATACAAGTGCACTTTAACATACGCACATTTGCCAGCGACATATGTACATGAAATTCATAGGCTTATACCATAATACATTTATAAATCATATCCTCATACTCACATATACAATTTTCATTACACTCATACCAATACATCCAAAGAAATTACAGCATATATACATTTTTAACAGCTCATGTCTGCTGTAAGTAAACATTTTTTTACTTTGCCTTTAAACAATTTTTTAAATTCAGCAAGTGACTGACATCTTTTCAGATCAGTTCCAAAAACATTCCACAAATTAACAGAAACACACCTTTGCTTAATATTTGTTCTTGTTTAAAAAATTTTTTTAGACATTTGTATCCCTTATGTTATAAGGACTTTCTAATTTCAAACAGCTTCTGAGTACTGTGGCAGAATAGATTGTTGTGTACTTTATACATTATTTGTGCTATTTTAAATTCAACTAAATCGTAAAATTTCATTGTATTTGATTTAATAAATAGAAAATGAGTTGGTTCTGGATATTTTGATAAATTTTCAATTCATATGGCTCTTTTTTGCGTTTTTTTGCGGTATTTGTTTTATTTTATATGCGTTTCCCCAGATTTCCACTCAATAGGTCAGATAAGGTAATAATAATGGACAAATATAATGTGTATAATGATTTCTTATTCAGGACATCCTTAGTTTTTAGAGTGTATCCCTATAATTTTTGACATTTTCCTTTTGACATTATCTATGTGAGTTCCAACATAATTTTTCATCAATAACTACTCCAAGAAATTTATTTTTATACACTCTTTCTATTTCAATTGAATTTACCATAATTTTGACCTGTTGTGTGGTTTGTCTAGTACCAAAAATTATAAACTTTGTTTTATTTAAGTTATGTGATAATTTGCTCATATCAAACCAATTTCTTAATGTGTTTAGTTCATTCTCCACAGTAGTCAGAAGCTGCTTCAGGTTCTCTCCTGAACAGTAGAGAGTTGTGTCATCGGCGAATAAAACACTTTTGAATATTTTTGAGACACAACATAAATAATTTGGGGCCTAGCACAGACCCTTGGGGGATTTCATGAGTAATCTTCAAGTGTTTTGATTGTATATTGTTAAACTGTAAGTACTGATATCTATTATCTAAATAACTTTTCTTTATATGCCAAACCTTATGCCATATCTTTCTAATTTATTCATTAGTATAGAATGAGCTATAGTATCAAATGCTTTTTTTTTTATCTATAAAAATTCCAACAGTAATTTTTGTATTATCTATGTTAGTAGATATTGCTTCTACTAGTTCTATGACTGCCAATGATGGGGTCCGCTTTTCTCTAAACCCATATTGATTTTCACTTAAAAGCTTATGTTTTTCAATAAAATTGCCCAGTCTATGTGAAAATAATTTTTCTAGAATTTTTGAGAAGTGTTGCAGCAGTGATATTGGTCTATAATTAGTGAATATATATATATATATATATATATATATATATATATATATATCTTTCTCCATTTTTTATGAATAGGAATACCTTTTGCTATTTTCATTTTTGATGGAAATATACCGTCTTTAAACGACATATATATATTGCACAACATATTCTATAATACTTTTTACTAATATCATATCAATGTTGAAGTGGACTTTTTATTTTATTTTTTATATTTTAACAACATTTAATACTTCTGTATCATTAACAGCATTAAGCCACATATATAGATGAATTATTTTTGATGTGCTTATCTATTTCATGTTTGTTTCTTAGCTCAGGGATTTCTGTTGCCAAATTACTGCCAACTTTAATAAAATACTCATTAAAATCATTAACTATGTCTGAATTTTTTTCAATAACAATATTTTTTTCTTTTATAAAATATTCTGGATAATCATTTTTTTAGCTTTTTTTTAATTACATGATTTAGTATTTTTCGTGTGTGTTGCTTTTATTCTGCTCTAGTAATGCATGGTAATAATCTTTTTTACTTGTTCGTATAATATTCAATAGTTTATTTTTGTAGGTCTTGTACTTTATTTCAGCTTCCATAGTTCTCAATTTAATTAATCTTTTGTATAAAATTTTCTTTTTACATGCATTTTCTATCCCCTTCGTCATCCATGCCTTATTTAGACCTTTATATTTTCTTGTGACTTTTTCTAAATCCAACTTAAAGGCAGCCATGGAGTGTTCTGAGTCTTGTTTCTGATGTGTAAGTTATTGTTGGTTTTATTTTTTTTTATCGGAATAGTCTTGGAAGATTGCAAAGACCGGAAGATGATCACTTATATCATTAATAAATAGTCTACTTTCTATTTCATGGTCAATTTTATTTATAAATATGTTATCTATTAGTGTAGCTGTATAAATTGTTATTCTGCTAGGTTTCATAATTACAGGGAATAGATTATTACTATACATTGTATTTATAAAATCAGTTGTTTTCTGATGCCCATTCGGATTTAACAAATCAATGTTAAAATCACCACACATTATTTGCATGTTTTTTAAAAATCATTTGTGCAATTGAGAGTGTCAGTTTTTCATTAAATATCTCAAGACATGATCCTGGTGTTCTATACATACAACTTATAATGATATTTGGTGCATTTTTAATATGTACTTCAATGGTTAGATGGAATTAAGGCAGCTAACACTGTACTTCCTGTAAGTACTCTTATTTTGAAACGTGTTCTCACCACTTCGGGTGTACACTACTGAGCTGGCTGACGCTAACTTGAAGAGAGGAACAGTAATCGTAGGAGGCTTTCCCATCATGCTTTGTTGCCGTTACTAGTAACACTTGTGATTGTATTTTGCCTCTTTTATGTGTTATTTTTCTACAGACAAAGTTTAATATAGTTATATTGTTTATTGTTTCTATTCATGGATTAAAATTTTGCTACTTTTGATAATATTATATAATATAATGGCCTGGTGATTGGAGCTACAGTTGATTGACAATGAGGCAGTCAACATAAGATGACATGGATACTATTTATTTACGGGCTGATTTCAAAATGAATGTGTGGGCTGCTGCCGGCGTGATTTTGAAACGAATGTGTGGGCTCCTGCGGCCTGAAATATAAGGCGGCCCACCGGAAATTGTCCCGTCTCTCCAGATGGCCCATTCCTGGCATGTCTGGGTCATAGCAACTCAAACCCAAAAGAGAAACTGGGGCCTACAGTATCAACTCCTCAAATCAAAAACCCACCCCAAACTAAGGTTACAGGATCTGAACACAGACAACTAACTGTGTTCTTGAGCCAGTTGCTCAGACAAACAAGCTTATTTAAATTTTTGGAGTGAAAAGCTTTCTGCCCTCTTCTTTTGTATGATGTTACCTGCGAGAGTCTTAAATGATAAGTCAGTCTGGAGCTTCTTCCGTGATATGAAAATTATTTTTTGCAAAAGGTACAAATCACTGAATTCTTGTTAATAGTCCTGTCTTTGTTATTTTTATAAATAAACTTGCCATTTAACCACTAGCACTACCAGAGTTTTAAAACAACTAGATCTCCCAGAGCTGTCATTTTGAGCCTATAATGGTTATTACTCACTGTTTTGAGTAGTTAAAAAAGCCCCTCTCTTGCTTTTCTGAGGCAGACGGGTAGTGGACCTTAATTGATTTTGATTATCAGGCTTGTACTGCCAAAAACGTCTTGGCTTCCAGCGATATGTAGTTTCCAATTGGGATTCTTCAGTAGCCTGCCTTGACACCATTTGGTGTAGTCGGAGGAGAGTGTAGGTATGAGTTACACCACTGTGAATCATTCCTAGTGCTTGCAGGGCAAACAGGAGAGATGAGTATGACATTAAGCTCTCCTCTCCTTAGGAGAGCCTAGACACTCTGCAGAGGAAACTTGCTTTGGCCACTTGTAACCGTAATGTCGTTCTTTTGGTCTTTTGGTCATCTCTGCAGACTTTGCTATCCCCCGCCGATCTCACTACATTATTTCCATTGTTTTCAAAGACTCACATGGGGCAGCAGAGGGCACTTCACCCTTTTCCGATTGCGGACCATGGTTTAAGACTTGCAGGTGCTGATGCTCATCTCAGCTGCTTCACACTCAGCTGACGATCACTGCTTGATAAAACAAACAAACAGATTATCTGCCAAAATCAAGAGTTTAACTGAATTTTTAATTCTTTGAAGACCGATAGTTGGATCTCTGGCGTACCTGCCGCTCATCATAGTTATAATGGAAATTGTCTCCGCATTGTGATCAATATGTGAAACGTACCCAATGTGTGTGCCTTGTATCTCTCGAGTTTGTTTTAAGCAGACCAAATGTGGGCAATGAGAATGAAAAATGCAATGTAACCCAAAAACAAGACAAATAATTTATGTTGTCTAAATCTAGGGGGGACTCCTGAAGGCGGTAAAGCAGCTGAAAGTGCTTTTGGACTTCTGTTACCGTCACATCTTTCTCAACACCATAGAGAGTCATTACAGGTGGAACCTGAGGTACAAGTTTATTTATACAGCACATTTCAAGCAATACAGCACATATAAACAAACAAACACACACACACATATATATATATATATATATATATATATATACTGTATATATATATATATATATACTGTATACAGTATAACACAGCATATGGTCTTTATGAACATTTGAAATCATACCTTCTGTCCAATGTCTCATAGTGGGTTATAGAACATTCTTATGTGTCTGGGGAGTTCTTCAGCCTGTACCTCCACCAAAATTACCTGGATTTCTTCTCTGAGATGGAAGACGTCGATACAGCCAGCGAGTATATGTCTGACGCTGATCTCCTCTCATCTGATTGGATGGTTAGCCTTTGCATTGACATTTTGAAAACAAAACAAAAATAGATGACCCACAGTCTAATATTAATGAATAGCACAAATAAAAGTCTTGATCTGTAAATTAAAATCATTGATAATTTAAAATGATGTTAAATAGCCACCAAAGGCTGGGTCTGCACTTTGCATGTGAAATAAGATTGATTGTGAATAAGGTAACATGCCGCTTATATGTATCTGCATAACTGTTGCACTGTTCTGCTTTCAGAGTACTAATACCATGGGGGAATATGCATCTTCAGTTGCCACCAGAGGGCTTCTTCACTCCAACTCTCAACAAGTCGCTGTTGGCTTCAGACCACTGCACAAACCCAACTGGTTACAGGTCAGCAAGAAGGTATGATTTAAAGTGTGTGGGGTGCTCTGGGACACATTTTAATGTTATTAAACAATATAATATACACACCAAAATGAATGGTACAGTGCTGGCTATAGTGTACATGTGGTGTTTTTTTTTCGCCTCCGGATTCGTCACATTTCTAAATTACTTTGTATTATGCTGTCTTGTTGCGTTGCCGGTTTTTGTTCAAACTGATGGTAGGATGGCGTGAGCCTGTTTAGGGTCCCCAGAGATGTGCTTTTACGTGAAAAAGATGGAGACATGGAACAGCACCTTCTTGCCTGTGACAGAAAGTCGAGTGACTTATATGGGTTATTCAAATGGGGCTTTATTACATTGCATTTCAACAGCAGTTTCACCGGACACTGGGCGTAACGCTGCCTGATATGAATAACAGCAATCGGGGTTGGCATCAAGACATTAGAGAAATGACTCGTCCATTAGCTTGGCTGCTAATGAGCAGTGTTGGGAACGTTTAAAATAAATAAATAAATAAAATACTTGCTTAAAAAAGTAACCGAGTTAGTAATTGAATTACTTGATTATAAAAGTAACTCGTTACCAGGCAAAGTAACTATTTTCACTACTAAAAAAAAGTTTTATGTCAAACAATTTGGATTTTTAATGTTTTTAAAATATATTATTATTATTATATTTTTATACAAGGAATTCAAATTATGTCCAGGCTTTATAGGGTGTTTTCATTTTTTTGGTGAGTATTTATGTCACACAAATGCCTCACTCCATAATATGTCACATCATACAATAATAATAATGATGGTAATAATAATAATAATAATTCATTCAATTTGGAGTGGTGATGTAAGTTCTACCCACTGCCAGTGACAGCAATTTGAATAATAATAATACAAATAAAATAAATACTGGATAGATGATGATTTGTGACACATATGTCATCTATAGGTAATTTGTAGACAACATAGCCAGTCCCTCCAGGATTTCCCGGGCATTTTTTATGATTGTTGCGGACTAAAATAATCAATAATAGATCAAATAAATTGCCAATGCTATTAAAATATACAGTGCTTAATGATATCATGGCCAAAATCATAGCCATAACTATTACTATATTTACTCCTCAGAATCATCAGCTTCCACTTGATTTCTCTGAAAAACATATACTTTTGTACACTTTCAAATATGAGAGTATGGGGATAAATCTTCAGTTTATAATTCTACACATATAAAGACGTGTTTAATGATTGATTTACGTCAAAAAACTGCCCAACTCTAACATGCTTAACATGCATCATTCGTATGCAAATGTCACTCCACAGCCTCCATGAGTGTAAGCATATTTCTTTCTTTTTGTTTAGCACTCGTAAAATAAGAGAAATACAATTGTTGGCGCTATTAATTACACTAGGCGAGCGTTTCGCTATGACTTACCGGTATCTTTGTCGCTGTTATGGTGCTTGTGGAGTCTCTATATGGCTCTTGGTGGAACATGATTGTCAACAAATCGCTCCTCATGGCGGTCGTTTTTCGGCAAATCTCGACTGTTGTTTTTGATTAATGTCACTCAGTGTTGTCAAAACAGTTCCAGGCGAAGGCGTGGACTCTTTGCTAAAATGCTAAAATATGCTAAGCCTTAAGATCCAGAAGGAAGGAGGACGACACGTCCGTCATGTCGTGACACGCTTCCTGCGGAACCTCCAAAATAAAAGTCACTATACATTTCAGCTGTCAAGACACTTTTCTTGGGACGAGGTCCGACAACAACGGTGCCTCTAACTGTGCGCAAATGACATTTTCAGAGCTAGTCACCGCACAATGTTTTGTAAGCTTACTTCGAGTCTTGAATCTAATAAATTAATTGTAACACATTTCTCATACAACAACGATAATGGTGTTTCAAATATGGGGAGAATAATTAGTTAGATTAGTCCGTTTATGAAAAGTGAGTTACCTAACGCCGTTAGTTTAAACGCCCTTATTCCCAACACTGCTGATGAGTGAACTGTGACGCAATAGCGGCTTTATGTCTCCCGAGCACCGGGTGTCATGCGGCAGCGTTCAGTGATTTCAGTAACAAAATACAGACAAGCAGAAAATGGTGAAGCTCAATCCTCACTTGTGTCACTATATTTCAATTTAAGCAAACTGTCTGTATAACACAATCAGACACAATATGTCTACAAGATCGATCAAATTACGAGGCATGTTTTGTGTGAGTTTTATGCATTAAACACTACTATATGTCAATGGATTTTGTGTACTGTGAGACTGCTTCAATTAAACAATAAAAACAGAGTGACCAACTTACTGTCAGCTTAAGAGTGAAGAGTAAAGACGACTCCTTGGTTATACAGAGTAAAAAAGGGGCGAGATATGCCACTAAACTGTTACAGCTTGCCAAATTCTTGAAAATATTTAATTTTTACAAGGCCCTTTCATTGCGTTTTTACCAACGCAATCATTGAATCATGTTATATGTACTTGTACTCTTTCTTAAAAATGCTTTTAGAGTGATTTTGTCTCATATCCTTTTCACTTTAAACAGCACTTAATAGGGTGAATCGAGTCCTTGATATGAGAAAAAAAAACACGCCGTGAGAAAGCCAACTTTAAAAAAAAAAAATAGCTTACCAAAGAATATATCGACATACTGTTGCCACCAATATCAACACAACGTCGTCCTTAAATCATGTTAGCCCCTTAGCGAATGCTCCATGGCAAGATCCGTCGGACTTTTCAAAGGCAACTGCCTTTAAAAGGCAAAAATGACTTTGTACACCTTTTCTGACAGCCTGAGACAGTTGCATTCCTACTGTTGTTTTTATTTTGTATTTTATTTTTTTAACTCTGGAGAACCCAAGAACCCTTTTCTTCTTTGGAAAATTATGAATTATACATTAAATGACAGCTATAAGTTCACTGAACACCAAAATATATGTTTTTTTCGATTTTAACCCTTGTTTTTTGAACTAGCTCAGAGTTGCTAATTTATCAAAATATATATATAAAACATACTCCTAGGCATTCTGCAACATAATATGAAATAGATTAACAAAAAAAACACAATTTTACCATCTGATGGTTTGCTGAGAAGATGGTTTTGTTTGGATTGATTTCCAGCTCAACAAAACAGCATGTTGCCAGCCATCTTGTCACCACCACTCTGGCTCATGTAAGTGCAATATTCATCCACTAGGTGGCCCCATGCAGGGGTCAGAAGTGGCACTCTGGACTTTTGAAGTTAAATTTGTATTAAAAAAAAAAGGTCTTTGTTATTTGAGTAGCAGAGTTTATAGGGGCCAAATTTGACCCCTTGGGTTCTCCAGGGTTAAACAAACCAGCTTTCTCGATTGTGCTGTTTTAGCTAGAAAAATCACTACTGTGGTTCTGACATCACTTTGTCCTATATTCACTTATGTTGTTAAAGAACAAAATACAGTTTACTCCTATGCACAGTTAAAATTTAAGTAAAAAATATAAATTATCTACTGCTATACACAGTTCAAATTTAAGTAAAAAAAATATAAATTATCTGAAAATGAAAGGTGGAGGTGGGGCTTGCTGGCGAGCGCCTGATGGCTGGGCCCCATGGGTGCAGGCGCTCACAGCCCGAAGAGGCAACGTGGGTCCCCCTTCCCATGGGCTCACCAACTGTGGGAGGGGCTCAAGGGGTCGATTGCGTAGAGAGCTGGGCGGCGGCCAAGGGCGGGGACCTTGGCAGTCCGATCCTTGGCTACAGAAGCTAGCTCTTGGGACATGGAATATCACGTCTCTGGCGGAGAAAGAGCCTGAGCTGATGTGTGAGGTTGAGAAGTTCTGGCTAGACTCGCCTCCACACACAGCTTAGGTTCTTTTATCAGTCCTCTCGACAGGGGTTGGACTCTCTTCCACTCTGGAGTTGCCCACAGTGAGAGGCGCAGAGCTGGTGCGGGACACGTATTGCCCCCCACCTTGGCGCCTGTATGTTAGGGCTCACCCGGTAGATGAGAGGGTAGAAAAAAAAAGATGAGAGGGTAGCTTCCCTCCGCCTTCGGGTGGGGGGATGGGTTCTAACTGTTGTTTGTGCTTATGCACCAAGGGTGTCTTTACACATGCCATCCTCTTTGACGCCCACCCTTGACTAGTGTTCGCTGGTCGACCTCAAACACGCACCTTTCCTGTATATAAGCAATGTGTCGGTAGGAAATGCTCCAACAGTCAGTCAAGCAGAGCGTTGACCAAAGTTGCACGACAACATTTACAGATTTTGGAACTTTGTTGACACAAAAGGCGCACCTTATTATAAGAAAATGTACAAATTTTAAGACTTTTTAGTGCGCCTTATAGTCGCGAAAATACGGTAAATACTTATTTGTGAAACACATGATCGAAGACTATGTGAAACTAAGATAATGCTTCACATGTGAATCAGGGGGCACAAAATTGCAAACTGCTTCAACTTCATCCACAAAGAAACCAAGTAAAATATAGTGTGTTTTTTGTGTAATTGGGTGGTGACCAGTTCAGAGTTTGCCTTTACTCTCGCCCAATGTCAGCCAAGGTGAGCTACATCTCACCTATAAAGCCTGGTTTATACTTCTGCGTTTGTTGTTGCGTTAATGACCGGCGTACATCACGTGATCGACGCCAGTCATTAAAGTCAAGTACTGCGTCGCTTGTGGCTGGGTGCGGCGCACACGTCTCCAAATCTTGAACGCTGTAGATGGCGGTTCATGACATCGCTCATGATTGGTCTGTTTCGATGGCGTACTCAGCTTTTTTTTCTCTTTCCCCCCCACATAGTTTCGTGAAGGCAACTGTGTTTGTAAGCGCAGGCGGCGCAAATTCACTTCCCACCCGGGAGACCACGATTGTACGTGTGGTTATGTGTGTTTAACGAGAGGGGGGGGGGGGGGCATCTGTGTTCGCTAAGCACGGGGCTGTTGTGTTTTGGCGAGTTCACGGCCGACACCGATGCAAATTGTCACTAAATAATTGCCATGTTGTTGAGCCAATAGCAGCCGTAGCGACAGCCCGACTTGGAGTGAAACTGCAGCAGAACCTGATGTGTATTCTGATGAAGGCAAACGCACGAGTGTGGCCACGCCGTACTGTCTCCGCCGTAATGTCTCCGCCGTAGCCTGACGCAGAAGTATAACGAGGCCTTAACTCCTAATGAAGACAAGTTGTATGGAAAGTGTTTTGATTAATTCATTTAAATCTGTAGAGAATAGTCTGTAATTGTATTTTACTACAGTCCACTACCAAAAGATGTTCATCTTTTTTTAATCCACGTAGTTTATCGAATTACACTTTGCTGTAAATACACATCATTCTGTAATTAGACTAATTTTGACTTATTCTTGTTAGCATCGAGAGAACTGCCTGGCTGCCCAGTACCTATTTCGCCACTTCTGTATGACACCTGTCAGCCTTCAGACTGAGTTGCTACCATATCTGGCAAAATTCACCAATCCCTTGAGGAACCAAGGTAACACCTGCACTCACATTTGTGACTGCTGGATCTTAAAGTTATTCTACATTTTAAAATCAATGGGAATGTGATGTATGGAGCTGAAACTGTTTCATTACCTGTGCTTTAGACCTAAAAAAAACATATGCCATGTCACAAATAAGTACTCACTTCACAAAGCCTGAGGAAAGGACGAGAATTATATCGCTCTTTCGCCTGGTTTCTCTACGATCAACACTCTTTTTCGCCTGGCAACCTCTCGGCTTCCACTCCTCGTCTCTCTCGGCGCCCACGCACGAAGCCCCCCCACCTCACTCTCCTCCACTCTCAAAGCTGACCGATGCCAGATTTTCCCTCTGTCTTTTTCCACCGTACCCACCATTCCACCTTTGTGTGCGTAAGTCCTTGAGGGTCGCAGACCGGCCTGCTTGCAGCCTCCGCCGTGTCAGTATTAAGCTCTATCGCAGTGCTCAACCTCTCAGGTAAAAGGCCGCCATTCTGCCAGCAGCTGCTGGAGACAGCCCAAACATGGTCTGAACCCGCTACGGTGCCCTGAACAAGCAGAACCTCAAGGCTGCTTCTTTTTCATCTTCCTTTTTCTGTTCATTTGATACTTTCTTTTTCATCTGCTTGTGCCTCATTTTCCTCCAATTTCTCCACCTGTCGATCCACAAAGCTTTTTCGCCAACCTCCCACGCGCCAAGTTTGAACTTAAAACAAGAGCAACTTAAGTTTGTGATTACCGTGGGCATAGACTTTGTGCATAACAAAATTAGAGTGTACAATTGGCTTTGAACAATTCACCTAGCACATTTATCACTATCATGTCTTCCAGTCGAAGGGAGACAGTAGTGAATGACTTATGTTGCTGCGGGAAAAACTTGAAGAATGACGTTGCTCGTGAAGACGACGTCACGCAAATAGACGAATTTGATTGGCCGGCCTATTTTCGTCCGGAGCCAAATCACTGTCTATGTATGCCTGTCCAGACCCACTTTCTCTTTTAAGAAAGTGGGTGTGGCTTGCCAGGCTAGGTAACTGCCACCACGATCATACTTCATTGGTACTCCAAAGCAGAGCTGGTAGGGGTGAGGTGGATCAAATGTTTTTTTCTTTTTTTTTTAAGCATAAGGGATTTACAATTTCCTAGCTTGTTAAAATCAACACGGTAAAAAAAAAGGATAAAACTTCTGGGGTGCTTTTATGCTCTTCAGAGGGTGCTTCTGTCTATGCCTATTTTTGACCTCATTTTCTGCTGAAAAATAAAATCAAGAATGAATACAACAGTTTTAGCATTTTCATTTATTGTTATTGTGGAAGAACCATATATAGTGATGTAACATGTTTTGTTTTTTTCAGCTCAGATAACATTTATCCATGATGTGGGGCACATGTCACTGAAGAAGTTTCCTGTAAGGTACAGTTCCTATTCTGTCCCATTTATAACCTGGTTCAGGTGTACCTATTGAGTCACATGATTTATTCATTAAGCATTTGCAGAAGCATTTGCAGAAGCATCTGCTCCGGCTCACCTGCTCCCAATTTTAATGCACCACACACACACACACTTGTATATACACTGGGTGGGGTCACATTCAAGGTGTAGGGGTAGAGTTCGCCAGTCGGCGAGCTGGCAAACTCAGTAACAGGATTAGCTTTCACTAAGAACGCTGGAGTGACCACCGGGGCCTTTCCCCGCTGGGCCTGGGGTTCGGGGGTGCCGCCCGTTCCCCGGTGCCCCCCATCTCCCGTTCTGTCCCCGGTGTTCCGTCCTTCTACGTGGCGGGAGGTGGGGTGGGCACGGGTGCCCTCTCCGCTCCGCTGTCCGGCCCCTCTTCGGCACCGATGCCTGGGTACGGTGGGTCCCCGGGGTCTGGGGCTGGCGGTTGGTGGTGGTGGGGGGGATGTCGGAGCTCCTGCTCCTGCTCCTGCTCCTGGGTTTGCTCTCCGGCCGGTGGCCCCTGCGGGGCCCGGGGCTTGTCCCTTGGCGCTGCCGTTGCCTGGGGGGCCCTGAGGTGTTGCGCTTGCTCTGTCCTGGCAGGGGTCGACGGCTCCCCTCTTTGGTGGAGATTTTCATGCATGCCAGATCCACCACACCAGCATCTATCGAAACTCAGACACAATCTGCTTTTTCCTCTGGGCGTTGAATCAGTGTCTGTGGATCTCACTCTGCTTCGTCTGTCCTGCCTTCCTTTCCTCAGTCTCCTTTGGTCTCTTGAGATCTCCCTGATTTGTTGGAATTTAGATGTTTCTGGGGTTGGTGAAGGACTCTGGTTGGTGGCGTGGTGGGTGGTGTCTGGTCAGTGCTGGATTTCACTTTCCTTTCTTTTCTTTGGTCCTTCCTCGGGTCTCCTGACGGCCTCACGACTCTGGCTGGATTCTGAAGTGTTCGGTTTAGGTGAACGGTATGGGATTTTTTAATGGGTTTTAGGTGAACTAATGAATACACACTCATGCACGCACACACTCACATACGCACATACTCACCCACATACAAAATAAAAATTAACTCTTTGACTGCCAAAAACGTTAAATAACGTTTAGTAAAATCCTACAGAGGAGCGCCAAAGACGTTAAAAGACGTTCACCAAGTTTTTTTATTTTTTTGGAAACGGGTTGAGGAAAGCCTTGGGCAGCTGTGCTGAAAGTATCAAGCAGATCTAGTTAGTATAATGACTATTTTTGGCCCCTAGATGGCAGCGATGACTCTCTTTGGACAAGATCGGGTAGGCGTCAGTATGAACCGATTGAACAATACTGAGCTCTCCAGAAAAAGAAAAAAAAAGTAGAAGACGTGAGGTGGAGCTATAGTGTTGAGGGGACAATGGCTGAGAAAGTGAAAATGGCGACCGGTGGCAAGCAGCTCACGCTTGATCGTTTTTTTCAAAGAAGAGAAGCATCAACCAGTGCTAAAGAGCACATTGATGACTACGATGATGATGATGGTGACTCCGAGGTTGACGCCGAAGTTGGAAACGTTGACGCGACGGCTATGATCACTTCATAAAGCCTCACCGGCTAGCGATGCTAATGCCGGAAAACACGGAGCACAACCGAGCACTTCTGCTCAGGCGGACGTTCAATCGGACGACGAGTCCAATGCATATTCATCGGAGGAGTGGGTACAGTCTGATCACGGAGAAGAATCTGGTTCTGGACTACGATGCCACCGATTCTGGACTACGATGCCACAATGAATGGAGTGGATAAGATGGATCAGAATATCTCTTACCACCCGGTATAGGAACTGAAGGACATGAGGAAGCCAGACGTAACACCACCGTAACGTCACCGTATCATGATCCTAAGAGTAGACTTTATGGCAATATGGCCAAACACACACTGCAGTATATACTTGCTATTCCCCGGGAAAAAAAGGAAGAAAAGCAAGAAAGTGTATCGTCTGCACGCGAAGGGGCCATCGCAGTGAAGCTAATCTGTTGTGCAAATCCTGCTGCGTCCCCTTGCACGCAGAGGAGTGTTACAAAAAGAAAAACTGTATTTGAAACATCCACACAATTGTAAATAGTACCACGGTTGCACACATTTGTAAATAGTTTGCCAAATTGTTTTGTCAAATTGTTACACTGTTGAATGTAAATAAACGTATTTTGCTATCAAAAAACACTTTTTCATTGTTGGTGGTAGTGTTTTACAGAAATAAAGCACTGTTTAGGTGTTTGTGGCATCCTTCATGGGGAAAAAAAGGTGTCAAATTCACTAGAGTGCATGAAATAATATCGTTTTACAAAAAGCTTGATTTCTCCGTATTTTGTTTCAAAACAGAGCATTTGGGTGAAACTAACCATTTTCTATTGTTGATTACTCAAAAACGGAATAAGGTAGAAACAACCTTTTTTTCTGATGAAAGATGAGAGTCCAATCTTTTGGTAGTATGTGTGTTTCCATAGTCCAAACACAAAATTTTCTGTGGACCTTGAAAGATCAGTCAAAATGCTTAAATCGGCTGGCACCCACGGCATCCCTTTTCTGAAAACGTCTGGCAGTCAAAGAGTTAATAAAAAAAAAATATATATATATTTTTAAAAAAAAAAAAGAGAGAGCAATGATGATGACATGTCAAATCGGTAAAATTACCGAATAAACAATACTGAGCTCTCCAGAAAAAAAAAAAAAGAAGCATTTGCAGAAGCAGCCTGCTTAATCCTTGCAGCTGAGGGTAGCACAAAGCTGTTTGAACATACAAATGAAGTAGGGGAGAACCAATAAAAAATGATGAAGATTTGGTTTTATTTAGAAAAATTAACAATTTTACACTGGGGATAAGCTGAACAGTTTTTAATCGGAACGGCTTTAATCCGTCAAAAAAAATCAAAATTTAGTAGAGAAATTGCATTGAGGATAAACTGAGTAGTTCACAGTTAGAACAGATTGAATTGGTCAAGAATTTTAGAAATTAGAAAAAAACAAAATCAAGACAGAATTTCTAGGCGCAGCTGAGGCGTTGAGGGGTTCCTGTTTCATGACCTCAGTATTGCATCTCTGTTTTTAACCGATGATTTGGTCCTATAGAGATCCGGACGTGAGTATTTCTATGAACACGCCCCCCTTGCGGCAAAGCGTGGCGCAGTGTTAATTGACTCGAACGGTGAGGAGTGCTAAAGCTAGCGTTTATCCGTCAATTTTCTACCCAAGAGCATTGACGGTATACATGCGCGAGATGGACATGTTGGATTGTCGATGAAGTGTCACGGGGCTTTTTTTTTTCAACTTGGTGACGCTGCTACATGGAATTTACCCCCTCTGTTGCTGGTGAGTGCTTTCAAATCTGATCATACAAAAGCTTTACAAGTTTGTACAATCCAGATTTATTTCCCCTTTATGTGTGGTGAAAATGCCATAGAAGTCAGCAGTTTCACGCAAGTCATGGCAGTGTTATTTAGGTACAATAGCAACTTAGCAGCTGCTAAATCACTGCGGTCAGGCCAGCCTCCACTCGAAAAGACGAAGTTAAGACAGCCGCCCCAACGATTGTTAATACTGTGCATTATGGGAACATAGCGACATGCCGCTGCATTGGCCACCTTCAAAATAAAATCTGGTCAACACCTGGTTTAGGATTTAAAATAAAAAAGTTTGTTATCCCAGAACCTGACCAGTTCTACAGGACACTACACCACCCCAGGTATCCAACCAATGTACTTTGGCCAAAATTTTATGTTGCATTATAAAATAAAACTCCTTTGAAAATTGACCATTATCGTTGATTTTAAAAAATCATTAAAAATTCAAGGTTATCCAAGGACCAGACCAGTTCTACATACCGCTACACCACCCCAGGCATCCAACCAAAGTACTTTGACTAAAATTTGATGTTGCATTACAAAATAAAACTTGTTTGAAAATTGAAATTTAGGCCATTATTGCTGATAAAAAATTAGTAAAATCATAAAAAATTCAAGGTTTGTTATTCTAGGACCAGAACAGTTCTACGGGACACTACACCACCCCAGGTATCCAACCAAAGTACAAAAAATCTGATATTGCATTTCAAAATAAAACACCTTTAAGTACTTATATTTTCTCTGGCGTAAGATAGTGCGCAATGAAAAATACAGCGAAGTAAAGTAGTAGTAGTAGTAACATTGATGTGGGGAATATTTGACATGTCTAGCAAAACACTGCCAATGCGGATTAAGGCCAACTTCAAAATAAACCTCCCCATACCAAGTAATATGTGGAGCGCAATACCGATGAACGCTTTTATTTTCAAGTTGTTCCCGGAAGCGTTTTGCCAGTCACGGCGCAACGGATGACTTGATTTGTCCTGCAGAACGTGTCTGCCGTTCTTATTGTTGGCGTAAACAATTGCGACCAAAGTCAACAAAAAACTTTGTACAGAAATCACGTTCGATCGCCAATTAAGGGCACTGAAAGAAGACTTAATTACGCTGACGTTGTATTGCAGGGGATCCATCAGACTACTTTTTAAAGGCGGTCTAATCGACGTGATGATTTGCACACTTTAATGCTGACAGCTGGACACAGTTGCCGTTCCTAGAGATCCGTTTTAATAAACCGAGCTCACTCAATTGTGCAGTTGACGGACTACAAAATCACAACTGTGGTTCTGATGTCACTGTCTCACAGACCAAAAACTACCCAGTTTGGAATTTTATTTCATACAAAATGCTGTACGTGGAGTAAAAATCAGTCATGGAATAAAGACAGGTAAAACAAAAACAACACCAAATAAATGAATAATTATCTATGTAGCCACACACACACACAATAGCAAAATATTACATATTGTAAAAACTTTAAAATAAAAAAATCAATCATCGATCAAAAAATAATGCACATTCACATGTATTTGTAACTTGTGTTTTCTCCAAAATAACTGTTGTTTTCTCCAAAATAGAAACATTCATCCCTATCTGTAAAAGTAGACTAAGATATCAATTTACAAATTACAGACCGATATCTCCACTGCCACAATTCTCAAAAATGTTGGAAAAATGAATTGGAGTTGGAGGGGAGGTGATTGCATCATGCATTGTTTCATCGGATAGAAAGTGAAAGACAATTTGACACCATCAGGAATTTTGTGAGTTTTGTGAACGACCATTTTAGGTCGGTAGCAGGCCCCACGACCCCATCGATAAATAATTGGCACATGTCCACCTTTGCCGTTAACTAATTAATGTCCATCATCACCATCACTACTGATGAAAAACAATCTCAATTTTACACAAACCAAAGTAGGCAAGTATGTATGTGCGCACACCCATGCAACTCTTTTCTGCTCAGTGAGATACTGGCATTACTTCCACATGTCTTACACAAATATTTGTGCAGATCAACGGCTCCTCCGCCAGGCCTAGCACTCTTTATACTTGAGTAAATAAATTTTCCTGGACAATGTTTAAGGTATACTGTATTATAAAACATTTAATTCCTAGTGGGGTACTTTGAGGTTGTTTTTCCTATTTTATTTTTATTTTTTTATTTGTGTGCATGTGCAGGTTAAAAATGGAGGTGCTGACAGACCAAGAAGGCCAGCTAAAAATTGACAGTGTGGAGGACATTGAGGATGTACTGGACGCAGCTGATGAGTGTCTACCAGGCAGTCCCGCGCAGTACCGGGCAACTAGTGTCAAGGAAGAGGACGGGATGATGATTGAAGAATACAATACTGATTAACACATATATACACACTGGGCATAGTGTGTGTGTGTGTGTGTGTGTGTGTGCGTGTGTG